>NW_022900940.1:47301060-47314819 GCF_012274545.1 Fukomys damarensis | reverse complement strand
TTAATGGTCTTTGTCATCATCCTTTAATTACTTATCCAGATGAGAGAGTTGTGGCTTAATTATGGACTGGAAGAAAACATCTTACATATGTGAATATATGGCTGTAATATATATGTGTAAATGCATATATTTTAACATAGTGCTCATCAGTGTCCCTGGGTTCTGTGGGGCCCTGGTACCCTGAAGGAAGTAGCGTGTGTCCTATTGTGTAAGGTCTGAAGTGCATCCCTTTCATGTTTATCTTACGCAGAGAAGGGTCGGGAGCTCTGCCCTTTCTGTCTCCACAGAAAGTGTCCTGTATGGAATCGGAAGGGCAGCATAACGGTCCTGGTCAGTCCTATGCAGTCATCCTCCGAAAGAGCGTAGAGGATGGGAGGAAGACGAGGCAGAGCAGATACAAGGATAATCTCTCCAGGTTAGGGTTCACTTGTGTACACTCCACGCAAAGGCCAGTTGGCAGTGGGGCAAAACCCAAATGAAAATACTTTAACTTGGGTTTTTTAAAAAAATTTGCAGCTAGATGTTTTTTGGGTTTTGTAGAAACTGTTTTGCTCTGATTCTGTTGTCTGTCGAGAAATGGACGGCCTCATTCTTATCTACACACAGCACGCACTCTCAGGCTTCTGCCTCCCAAGTTCTGTTCTGTTCAGCGGCCCTCCGCCCCAAAGTGGAATGACCCTCACTGTCACGCTGAGCAAGCGCTCACTTCCTGTTCTCCTTATTTTGCTCATGAATTTAAAAACTTGTTTTATGCCTTCTGGGCTGCTACCTGGCATTGTCATTCTGAAGATTTGACTTCAGTTTTGAAAGGTCTAGTGATACCTTTACCATAGATAAGAATTACATAGATAAGAACTCTGTTTTAGACTAAAAAGGACAAAAAGTGGCTTCCATAAGTGTCTCATAGACGCTAACCTTTCTGTTGATTGTGTAAAGTGAAAGGATAATTGTCACTTTTGAGAAATAAAGTACAATTAATATAGATACTTGATTATGATAAAGCTTTTATACAGTTCTTTCAATGACAAGGCTGTTAAAATATGCTCTTGAGTTTATAGTCAACTGATTGTTTTCTTATTTTCAGTTTTAAGGAAAATGACTTGGTAGGCTTTTGATAACTTTGCATAATTAAAGGAAAATATAAGAAGATGGATATTATATTATCTGTTACATTTTCAAGGTAAAAGATGGGAGAGAGACTTGCTTTTACTTTATATGCTATATACTTCAATATTTATAAGACTATTGCTTTGTGGTTTAATTGGGTAAGACAAAACACCTGGTGAATTGAGGAACTACATGGCCTAAAATTTCACAATAATAAAATCCAACTGAAACTTAGGATTCATTGTATATTTTCAAAATTTATTCTAAAACTTGTATGTATCACTAAGAGTTCTAAAATGGAATTTGTTATGTGGATGGGTAGGGATACTTTTGATCTACCATTTTCAAGATCCAAGATTTATTCCTTTGAGATTTCCCCGGGAAAGAATGTTTTGTGGTCTTAGTGACATAATAGTTTATATTAAGTAATGCTTTCATAACTATCATATAAAAAGATTTCTATCAGACAAAAATGAATACAGCTAAGACTCAGTACTGTGGAGTTGAAAAGCCCATCTTCTGGTGCCAGACAGCTGGGTTCAAGTTCTGGTTCTGTCACAATCTAGTTGTGTAATAGTGGACAAAGGTACAAGTTCTCTGTGTGCCTTCATTCCCTCATCTATGAGCTAAATAACAGGACTCCCCCAAAGAGTATCCCAGGGAGTCAATGGGTTAATGCATGGGAAGCCCTTGGAAGAGTGTCTGGCCTAGTGGAAACTCTGTCCTGTTGCTTGTGCTGCGTAACAAAGCACCCTGAAGTTTATTACCTGAAACAGACAGGCACTTATAGCTTCCCACAATTTGGGTTGTTAGAATAGCTCTTCTGGGCTGCCGTGGCCAGGACTGGATGGCCAGGTAGACTTTGCTTTTGTAATGGCAAGGCGGATGATCCTAGTGGGGCTGGTCACATGTTTGTGCTCACAGGATTATCAACAGCAGCAAAAGAGAAAACTTCCAATGCAAAGTGGCTTTTCGTGTCTCTTCTTCTGTCACACTTGCTAGTGCCCCATTGGTCAGGCCAAGTCACATGGCCACATCCACAGTCACGAGGAGAGGGCACAGCCCAAAAGCATGGACACTGAGGGGGAACTTACACAGACCATTTTTGTAGACAGTCTACTCCAAACACTATACGAGCATTAGCTGCTATTATTATTGTCATTATTGTTATTATCATCTCTCCAAACATAAAGCTACTGAGATTAACTGCTCTTGAACATGTCTTTAGTTAGTCATTAGCATTCACTGTTTCCAAATATTGTGGGAGACTCAAAAATTAATACTTGCAGCAAGAGAGTTTTTAAGAGGAGCTTATTCTGCAGGCCTGAAATTATTATTTTTGTTATGTACGGTAGCTGTCCCTACTGATCTCCCTAGGAGCATTTTGCAGGTTATAAAATACAGCTATTACTATGGTAATCATATTGCAAGTATAAAATGGCTTTGACCTACTTGTTAAAATGCAGAGGACTCTTAGCACTTTGTGTAAGGCACTGTGCTAGGTCTTTCAGAGCACCCTGTAACAGCTCCTCAGAGCAGGAACCATTCTTCTTCTTTTATTAATAAGGAAACTGAGGCTCAGAGAGAGTAAATGGCCTGTCCCCAACATGAAGATTGCATCCATCAAAGGTTGGGCTCGCCAAGGACACATGAATCAGGATTCTGAGATCCAAAAGAATTAGGCCACAATGGCAGATGTTGACTTGCTTTCCAGAAGACTCCATTCTTTGGATAATTTCATTGCCTTTGTAAATGAGCTTATTCGTTTATTGGAGAGATAACTGCCCAGGCCTCTCATTTGCCAGAAGCAAGCTCTCTGCTGCATTAGCTCACAGACAGGGTTGCTGAGAGGGTTTCCTGAAGGCAAGGAAGACAGACTTGGAGGAAGAGAGAGCACTGCTGCGCTCTCAGGTAGCACTGTCCTGAGGACCAGAACCTGGATGGCCTGCACACAGGTCTGTTAGCTCAAGTGCGGAGATCAGGACCTGGGCTACAATTCTGGTAAAGAAAGTGTGTGATGCAAATGAGTTAGATCTTGAAGGGCTTTGTGAGTCTGGGGCACTGGGGAGCCACAGAAAAGTAGGTGAGGAGATACTGAGATGGGTCATTTAGCCATAGTATGCAAAGTAGGATTGGAGTGGGGTGCTGGAAGGAGCCACAAGGTCTGGGCAGTAGTGGGCAGTGTGGGGACAAGATGAAGGTGCCTGAGCCGGGGCCTGCAGGCAGGAAGGGACAGTGCTGAGGCCTGCTGCGGTGACATCTGGCATCTGGCCTGGGAGTGCAGGCCAGTGGTGCTCCTGAAGGAAGATGGTGGCAGGCACTGTGGACGGTGGACACACTTAGAAGGTATTTAGGATGCCGAGTTTGACCCTCTGGAGAGATTTCTGGGCTAGAAAAGAGATCAGAGAGCAATCCTTTCTCTTCAGCACCTTCTCCTCGTTTCTCTGCTGTCTGCTTCTGCTTCGTTTCCCCCAGTGCTCCCTGGCTCATTCTGCAGCTCAGTAGAAGCTACACCCAGTGTGGGCAGAGCGCACTGGGCTCACAGGCCCCTTGGCCGGCAGCAGCACACTGGGCCGGCGGAGCTGCCAGCCTCCATCAGTTAGGACGAGTCATGGCTTTTCTGAAACACTTCCGTCTCGCACAGGATGCGGACTCGGAGTTCATGGGCTCTGCTTGCTACCTTGTGGCTCTCTCGCTAATTCACAGTGGAGTCGCATCAAGGCACAGTGAAGGCTTTCTCCGCCCTGGTCATTTTTATGCTACCCAGGAAAGCTGTGACTTCATAGCTTACATTCAGGCTGTCAATTCCCGTAATTATTTTCCTTTGGCATAGCTAATTTTGAGACCTAATCAACCCCAAGCATTATAATTATAAGTCATATTAATTGACCTGCTGATAATTACAGAAGTAAAAGGAAACTACATATAGACTGGTTAGTAAATCCCTGTTCCAGAAGCACTAATTCTAGACTCCATTCTGGAAAAAGTCTAAAGGTGAAAGCTTCATACTCTGAACAGAATTTTTGTTTGTTTGTTTTTGAGAAGGTTCTCTCCATATAGTCCAGCCTGGTCTTGAACGTGTTGTCTAAACTCACGACACTCTGCCTCCTGAGAGCTGGGATGACTGGAGTGTGTGTGCCACCGTGCCCAGCTCCAAATAGAATTTTTAAAGTGTTCAATTATTATGGTTTTCAGTTCCTTGGACTGGTAGGGATACATTCATATTTAACTTATTTTAGGAAGGCAGAATATTTGATGGACAAGGCTAATGGAAGGCTTCACTTTGCCAAGTGGGTCTCTCAGCTAAAAATTAAACTATGGGCCCAGTACCTGGACATCTCCACTTTGGGTACAGCAGGCATGTGCGGACAGCACCAAGAGCTCAAACTGCAGGGCATATTGCGGGTTCCCGGCTGGTGTTCTTGGGTCAGACTGTGGTCACCTGACCCGGACTGGAGTAATGATTATCGAAGTGTAGGAGGTTGTGAACGCTGGCGTGTTAGCCACATCGGTTCCATCAGACTGTGACTTTGGGCAGGAAGCGCCCTGCAGTCCGCTTCTCCCCTTACCCAGAGGTGGGTGGAGGATTTGGTGGCCACCGATCCGTAGTGATTAACTAATGTCTGCAGCAAGTCTAGTACCATGACAGGCACTGTGACAAGTTCTAGAGACCTGTGAAGACACGACTACCCTGGTCATCCTATCCAGAGCCTGCTGGTGATCTCGCGAGATTCCCCACACGGGGCTCTGATTGTTGTTCTGTGCATGTGTCCCGAGGTCTTGCGGCCCCTCCTCTCTCGGCTGACTTTAGCTGCATCCTGTCCTCCTGTAGTTCATCAGCCTGAGTTGTCACAGCGAGTGGAATGTTGTGGGCGGTAAGACAAATTCACGAGCCTGCTCTCCCTTCACAGTGGAGCGAGGCTTCACGAGGAAGACTTGAGCTGGACCTTGAAGGATCCTGGGATTGTTGTATTCTTTTCTGTGGTCACATAACAAATGATCACAAATTCAGCAGCTTACAATAATGCCTATTTATTATCTCACAGTTCTTGGGCCAAGAAACGCAGGCCTTGTGAGGCTGGCTCCTCTAAGAAGCCTTGAGGTTAGTGTTGGATTGAAACAACTGGAGAGAAGTCCTGCATAGCCCAAGGGCTGGAGAGGGCCCACCTCAGATTCTGCATACCACGTGGTTAGACGGCATTTGATGTCCTGACTGAGAAAGGGACTTCTTACCAGGCTGCATGGCCCCCCCGGAGCTTCAGAGTGGCCAGTGTGGGTTCAGAGTCCAGGGAGTCCTGCCGGCTGGCATCTCGTGGTGTAGACCCCAAGGCTCCCCTGGGCTTCTTTTGGCCACCAACATCTTCTTCCCTCTCTGCACGTTCTCTTTCACTTCCCTGTGCAAGCTCCTCAGGTGGCAGTTAGTCCAGGCTTTCACTGGACTCATCCTAATGTTTGGGGACATTTAGCAACATCTGGTGACTTCTGGGGAGAAGCCGAGGCTGCTGCTGATGTCCTGCACGCCCAAGAGAGCCCCCCGACACATTAACTAATTATCAGGACCTAAATGTCAGTCTTGCCAAGACTCATCAGCTCTGAAAGTCCCTCTTTCCTGCCCCTCCTGGGTCTCGCTTTTGTCTTCCTGGATTTGCCCTCTTTCCTGTCTAGGGATTCCTACTCACACTTGTGGACTTGCTGCTATCTCAGTGCTGGTCCAGGCCACTCACTCCATGGTCCCACAGCTCTTCCTTTTGTCTCTTGTATTTTGTTTTGTGTAAAAAAGCTCTTGGTCAAAAAAACAAAACAAACAAACAAAAAAAGCTGGGGATTTAGCTCCATGGCACAGTGCCTGCCTTGCAAGTGCAAGGTCCTGAGTTTGATCCCTGGTACAGCAAAAATAAAAATAAAAAAAAAGCTCTTGGTCTCTCTCTCTCTCTCTCTCTCTCTCTCTCTCTCTCTCTCTCTCTCTCTCTCTCTCTCTCTCTCTCTCTCTCTCTCTCTCTCTCTCTCTCTCTCTCTCTCTCTCTCTCTCTCTCTCTCTCTCTCTCTCTCTCTCTCTCTCTCTCTCTCTCTCTCTCTCTCTCTCTCTCTCTCTCTCTCTCTCTCTCTCTCTCTCTCTCTCTCCTCGCTCCTCTGCCCCCACCCCCACTCATCTGTAAGTTCCTCTTGAGAATGTGTCTTTTATTTCTTTAACATCTGTGTCCCCAGAATTCACTACTGTAATTCCTTATGTATTCAGTGAATATGCATTAAGTGAAAGATGAAGAAGGATGGATGGATGGATAAACACAAGAACACACAGAGACTTTGTAGGATGAGACTACAGTTCTCCATTTTCTTCTTTTCTTCTGTCTTGCCTGCCTAAGAAGTAGGACTTTATGTATGTCTTAGCTTTGGAGATAATACACAGCAGGAAGTACATTTTAGAGGTCTGGAAGCAAGGCCTGTCCTTGCCATTATGTTCCTGCAGGTGGCTGACTTAACTTTTCTGTGCCTCAGTTTCCTCATCTCAAAAATGGGGTTATCCCAGTGCCTACTTCAAAGGGCTGTTGTAAGGATTCAATGAAAGCAGAGCAGGAGGTATTAATTTGTATAGGTTTCCTTGTTTTCCAAATGCCTGAAGAATGCACTTGCCCATAAAGCCCAGGTCAGCCCGATGGACATGCCACACACCACAGGCCAGGGAATGTGAGATCAAAGCTGTCTCAAAACCACCAATCAAAGACGTGTCAAGATTGAGGCCTAGGAAATGAAAATGCGGACATCCTGATCTCCTGGCCATACAGGTTCCTTCTCAATTTCCCTATGAACTGGGAAGTTTGCTTTTTACTAAGTAGGTGTGGTCAGTGAGGTGGTTTCTACTTCCTGACTCTACCCCAAATGCAGTCAAGGGATTCTGCTTGATCTTTGATGTCATTATCAATTTTAACCTACTTGATGATATCATGGAAAAATAATGAGCAATACTTAAAAAATACAGGTTCTGGCTGGGGATTTAGCTCAGTGGCACCGCACCTGACTGACAAAAGCAAGGTCCTGAGTTCCATCCCTGGTACCACAAAACAACAACAACAAAAAACTAGGTTCTAACCCATGTTCAGTGTACCAAGTGACTTTCTAGGGGTGAAGCTCAGGAATCTGCAGAATGGACAGATGACCTTGATTTGGTTTGGTTTGGTTTCATTTCCTAAACTACATTCCCATCCCATTTAGCTGCTGCGAGTTGCGCCGCTGTAAACATGGGTGTGCACGCGTCACAGTAACATGACATCTTTAACTCTTCTGGGAAGGTACCTAGAAAGAGAATGGCTGAGTTGAACGGAATTTCTAGTCTTAACTGTTTGAGGAATCTCCAAACTGGTTTCCGTGAACGTTTTCCCACCTAACAGCCTTGACAGTATCCTCTTCTTTCGTTAGCGTGTCACATTTTTAGTAGCAGGGTGGTTGAAGAGTTTGTAGCCACACTGCATGAGTGACAGTTACTAGAACTAGGCCGATCAGAGCTGGAGCTCAGGGTGTGCAGGATGCTGAGCGGAGAGGCTGGGCTCGTGCTTGGGGCCCTGCCCTGGGGTGAGGATGACCCACATCGAGGCTGGGCCACCCTGTGCTGAGCGGCCTGGTGGGGTGGGTCCGGGTGGCACACTGGCGACTCTGGTCCATTCTGTGGGCACTGTTTACCCAGAGCTACCCAGTTGCTAGCATGGCAAGCCTGCAAAACCCTTTCCCTCTTGGACTTTCCAGTTGATAGCACAATTTCTCATTGTGAAAGATGGTGTGTGGCTGCAGGGCCAACTTGCTCATTAACTACACTGAGTTATAAATGGTTAAAAAATAACTTTGTGTTCTTGGTCTTCTAAACCGCATAAGCACCGTCCATTCTGAAGGAGGCCTTACTGGGGCTCTAGTGTCACCCCTTCTCCACAGTGCCACTGTCTCCTCTTTTTTTGTTTTTTGGGGGTTTTTGGTACTGGGGATTGAACTCAGGTCCTTGTGCTTGCGAGACAGGTGGCAGCCCCACTGAGCTAAATCTCCAGCCCAGTGTCTCCTTTTTAATAAGGAGCAACATCAGGTTCACAGCCTTGATGGGCCACACTTCCTATTTATTGAATCATCTGTGAAACATCTTGATAAAACAAGCAAGATAATAGCAAAATAGTTTATTCAAGAATCATAAACCAAAATGATAAGTAGAGATGACTTTAATTTGGGGGTTTTACATACTTGTTTTTGTCACCGTTTCTATTTGCGTACAATAAAATTCACATGTAGGTGTGTAAACTCATTAGGTTTTGCAAATGGGTAAGTCATACAGTCACGTTCAAATCAAGAAACAAATCAGTTCTGTTGTCTCCCAAAGTTTTCTCAGCTACTCCCACCCCCTGTCCCCAGCCCTTGGGAACTGCAGCTCCGCTGTCTGTCCCATGATTGTGCCTGTTGGGGGTGCCGCACACTAGAACCACATCGCATGGAACCTTCCAGATTCTTCTCTCCTTGGCGTAATGCATTTGAAAGTTGTCCCTCTCGTCACTCACATTCACCCCTTTAATTAATGAGTAGTTTTCTGTCATGCGGGTGCATCACAAGTTTATTCACTATAAAGAATAATACAGGCAGACCCGACATGACCTGGCGTGGACAAGGGACTCAGGAAAGCAGATTTGTAGACATCCTGGGGATGGCGCACACGTGACTAGGTGACGGGGAAACTCATCCAATTACTCGATGTGCTGCAGACTCTCTGTGGTCTTCCTTTAGCTTATTGACTGCATCTCCGCCATGGCGTCGATGGAAATGTGAATATATTTCCTTAATGCTTGGCGCCTTGAGATCAGAGGCCAGAACCACCTTTTCACATCTCTTATTTTTCCAATTCCTCCTGTCCCTCCCTTTCTTCTTCCTTCTGTTTCTCTTTCTTCTCCTGCTTCTTCTCCATCACTCTTTTGCTCTCTCTCCCCTCCCCCTCCTGTTTCAGTGACGTTTATGTAGCTGATTGAATTAGACCCGTCGCTGAAGGACGATGGGTCCCATGAAATTCCCTCTGCAGTCGGCACGACAGAAGACCGGCACATTAGTCGAAGGCTACAGTTTGCTCCCTGTATCTGTCTTGGGCTGGGGTTGAGCTTGTGCTTCTGTGTCCTTCTGTACCATTCTGCCTGGCTCTCGGTGACGGGTGAGGTTGTGTGTGTGTGAGTGCGAGCAGGGACAGACTATCTTCGCAGTTAGGGTTACAGAGTCCCCAGGATATAAAGTGTCTGTGTGAAAGCAAATAAGGGCTTTTCTTGTCCTTTCTTTGGCTGATGATATCTGTTCCATTTAACAGAGAAAGATGATAGAAATCTTTGTCCCTTCTTAAATAACATGCTAATTGCTGTTCTATGTATTTGTTCATTTTGCTTCTGAAACATATTTACTTTCTAGACATTTATGAGCCCCAATACATTTTAAATCCTCAAATTATATATATTTAATATAATCTTGTACATGTGGAAGAGCAGGTGTACTTTGTAGCTCCTGGGGAGATCAAAGTTGGTAGCTTACCCCATTTAGTCAGTTTGCAGCAGAACGCAAAGGCTTCTGAAGGATTGAAGTTCATATCTGAAAAGCTCATCAGAAAATTCTAAGCTACAGAATTTTTTTCTCTCTCAGCAACATTTCAGATATGAAAGTCCTCCTCGGTTGCCTCTGCTAGTGCTGCTGAATTTAAAATGCTACAAATAAAGAAAGATCTGTATTCTCCTCTGTGGAACGAGGGTTTGCCTGACTGGGAGATGTCACCCGTGCTGTCCCTCCTTACTCAGTGACCTGACAGATAGCACTGATCAATCAGAGCACACTTTCTCACCAGGAGTCGCCTTGCAGTTCTTGTGGAGTCAGTGCTTGGAGGAGCCACTGCCAACCAGCCACAATTAGCCCAGGAAAAAAAATCCATTTGCCATCCTGGAACAAGTAGTGTTGAGCCCCACCGTACAGCTCAAATGGCTTGCAGAAGTTAAGCAGCCAGCAGATGCTGGAAGCAGGGTGTCAGGAGCATGGCCTTTACAGCGGGAAGAGTCCAGACCCCTGCCTGGATGCCCCTCAAAGACCGGTGCAGTCTGACTAGCCCTCCAGCAAGGGCAAGACCTTTCCACAGCAGACACTGCATAAAGACACTAAATGGTGCATGGAGGATGAACGAGAGAGCTCAATGGTGGCTGGTTCTTTCCTCCCTCTAACACTTCACAGGTCAGTGCCTTTTCTGAAGGACGGGCACAAACTTTGCCATTACTGAATTTCATCCACTTTAATTCGGGCCATTCTCACAGATGGGCTGTATCGCAGTCGGTTCTTGTCTGCCAAGTACATGCCCAGGTGACTTGGCATTGCTGGTTGGACTTTGCAAATTCCTCCCCATCCATAGTCCAGTTGTTCGCAGAGCTGTTGTGCAGCCCTTCCCCGCTGGACCCTGAGTGTGTTCAACCTGGCAGTGTGCTGGGGAATCTGAAAGCTTAATGACATGGGAAGGAATTTGGTCACCGCTTCAGCTTTTAACACTTTCAAGAGCCACTTGTTTGACACTGGACATAAGCACTCTTTATTAGTTATTTTTTGGGAAGTGGATTTTCAGTTCCCTCATGAAAAGAACAAGATCTGATAACTCTGCATTTTGATGGCATATTATGCATTTTTTAGGGTAGGTACTCAGTAAGCACTTTGTATTTCTCAGGGTAGTTTCATGAAATAGGCTGAAACTTCTGTCCTATTTAACTTTTGGAAGAAAATGTCTTTGAAAACAGAAAGGATTTTCTATCTCGGCAGTGGACTTTATCTAAATATAATATTAGGTACCTACTTAATACAATCAATTGTAGACTAGGCATTCTGCTAAGTGCTTTTTATATATTCCTGAACCTCAGAACAAGCACAAGACCAGTGATACAAATTGCATGTTACAGATCAGGTATGCGAAGCTTACAGAAGTTACACATTTTGGCTGGAGTCACATGATAGAAAGTGGCAGTACAGGTGTTTAAAAGCAGGCCTCTCACATCTTCTTCCCTGAAGATACTGTCTCCTTTGGTGAAGATGTCTCTTCCTCCAGGAAGCCCTCTCTGAGTTACTACCTCTCTCTCTGCAAAGCCCCCAGGGTGCTCTTCCTCTGTGTTTCCATGACAACTTGTTTTTTCCTGGACTGTCTCACTCTAGAAGGGTCACTTGCTGCCTCCACAACCAGAGTAAGATGAATGTCCAGGGCAGGGCCTCTGGTTGTATTGCTGGTTTTTGCAGTTCTACTGCTTCTACTTGGCCGCTGAGCGAGTACATCTTTGCTAAATCTCTGCTGCTTTGCTCCACACCTTGGCACCACATATCATGTACAGCTGCATTTTCAGGCACCTGCTGTCATTTAGGATTCACCGAGCTTGCGGATGAAGGACTCAGGGAAACGTATTCTGGCTCCACATGTGGAGTGCAGAAATTGCCTCTCTTCTGAACTACTGAGGGCCTTCTGCTTCCTTACCTCTGTCATTGCATTATTAAGCTCTTTCATTTTTCCCCACTTCTGTTTTTTATTAACTATATTTTTATGAATAATTAATGCTTGCAGATAGTCTTCTGTTTGTTTATCCTGCTTGAGACACTTCATGGTTTCTGCAGTGATGCATGAGCTTTATAAATGCCAGAAAGCCCTACACACTACATCTTCAGTTAGTGCTCCTTCCGGTTTCTTCTGGTCTCTCCCTGCGGACTCCAGTTAGATGTATGTTGGGCCCTCTCAGTCTGTGCTTCATGTCTTCTAAGCTCTCTCTCATGCCTTTTCATATCTTTATTCTTTTTCGTATATTGTCCTTAGATCTGTATTCCTCTCTTAGCAGAATCCAATCTCCTGTTTAACCTAGCCATCAAGGTTTTATTTTAGTGGAGCGTGGGAGGAGAGATGGTCATCATGTCTTGTTTTTAGGGTTCCAATTCTTTCTCCAATGCTCTAAATCATTTTAAGCTTTCTCCTTTCATGTTCTTTTTTGTAATATTGTTGTATGACCTCTTCTTACACGTTGACTTGTGACTTACTGGCTTCCTGGGCATTCTGAAACTTACTGTTGGAAATTAACGCTTTGCAAGGATGATTGCAACTGAGGCTGAGGAATTGGCTCTCCAGGGAAATTTTTCATTGGCTTCTGTGGAGTGTTTCTGGCATATCATGAGCAAGACCCGTTTTTGTGTTAATTTTCCATTCAGAACTCACCAGCCGTGACTTTTATTATTCACACTCCATCTCCAGAGAGCCCCAGGCCTCAGGTTTCTAATGTTAAGTTGAGACTTTCCCTTCCACTCAGAACACAGATGGAGACGGATGAGTTTCTCAGGCTAATCTGTGTGTTCATGGAGCGTGGATCCCCTAGTGAATGGCCTGGCCTTTCTTCAAGGGTCTTAGCCCAACTCCCTGCATCTTCATACCCCAAGGCCTTCTCTGTCTCTCGATGGGACTTAAAACCTGAGCATCTGCAGCCCTAAGACAAACCTTTTTGTACAGCCAGCTGTGCTTCTCCCTCACCGCCACAGCGTGAGTGTGCACAGCACCCTCTTATTTTTAGTTACCTCCTTATGTTGCCACCTGGGTATTCTCCTTCCTTAATTAAAGTCAGCAATGAATTTAGGAGAAATTCTGTTGTGTAGGTGTTTGAAGGGTTGGAGTTTTGAAGCTGCTGTCCTTTGTCTCTTGCCGGACCAGGAGCTTATTACCAGCTTGTGGTACAGCATTCGGCTAATACATGGGAATAGGAGTTGAAATCTTAGTCTCCTTTCCATCTGAAATCTGCTTAATTTCCAAACCACCTCATCAGTAGTGATAACATTTACTATTTTTTTCTCAAAGCATTCCTAAGACCTAAGACTCCTAGATCTTTTTGTTCCCCCCTGTGGTACTTGAGATTGAACTCAGGGCCTTGTGCATGCTACGCAATGCTCTGCCACTGAGCTACACCCCCAGCCCTCTGGAAGCGTTTTTTGCAAATATAGCATTCATATGTGTACATAAAACATGAAGATTTGTTTATGAAAGCAGTGATACATTTCACTCTGTCCACGCTATACTGAATAGTGTATTCTGCATTCCTCACCTGTTGGTACCCTTAGCCCTGCCTGATTCCTCCAGGCTGCATAATGTTCCATTATATAAATTATGGATGTACCGTAATTTATTTAAGTATGGTCCTATTGTTGGGCAGTTCCGTTTTCACTCCTTCTGATGTATAGCAAACACACCTGTATACATCCTTCCTTGTGTATCATTTAACCCAATTCTGTCTCCCACCGCTGCACTGCACCCCACCCAGCCCACCTCCGGGGTCACGGTTTACCCCAGCACCCGGGGGACACAGGCCATCTTCTGTTTCCCGGTGACTGTGCTCAGGAGGCCCGCGCCCAGCGATGGGGCCGACTGTGGCCCCCCAGGAGCACGGGGAGGTTCACGCGCGGGGAGACTGAGGCACCAGCACAGCTGTCTGCAGTCTGCGCAGCTTCCTGCCCGGGAACTGCAGCTGCGGCACAGTCTCCATCCTCCTCTACCGCCCGTCCGTCCACAGTCACCGGCTGCAGGCTGTAGCGCCCCGCTCCGGGACGGCGGAACCGGGGAGCTGGCTCCGGAGAGCCAGGGAGGAGCGCGGCGTCCGCGTCCGTA
>NW_022900940.1:47224689-47300696 GCF_012274545.1 Fukomys damarensis | reverse complement strand
GCGTGCCCGCGGCCCTGGCGATGCGCCGCTGAACTCGGTGAGTGCCCGGAAGGGCCTGCAGCGCCCGCGGGGTGTGCCGGCTCTCGTGCAGCCGCTCTATTAACGTGGGCGGCTGTCCCAGTACTGGGTTGGGACTGCTTGGGGGAAATATTTAACTGCTCAGAATTCGCTTTTTAGATGGTCTTTATCACCCCTCCCGCTTAAATATTTAAAATGTATTTACTCTCTGACCCATTAGTTACTGCCTGCAAACTCCCAAGAGCCGTGTCTGGCATCAGGAGGGTCTATGCTAAAGCATTATTTGTATCTTCCCTCGGACCTTTACCTAGATGGAAACGCTGCTTATTTTACTGAGACTTTAATGCTTTATTTTATGTGTCATTGGTGCGGGCGTCTGTAATCAGAGACTCCCGATTTGCTGCGGGCTGAGGGAGGATCCCTTCCTCTGGCGTCCACCTCTGTTGGCCGGGCATCTGGCTAGGAGAAGGGGGGAAGTGTGTGTGTCGGGGACATCCAGACACCTGCGCCCCTGCAGGGAGGGCCCCAGGTGAGGACTGGGATCCACGAATCCCCGCGCTGCAGCGGCTGTGTCCTGGGAAAATGTAGAGCAAGACGCTCCTGAGGGATGGTGAGAGTGAGGTCCAACAAAGTTTACAAGATGCAGCCCCCCATCTGTTCGTGTGTTGGTTCCTAGGCAAGAAGTGGGGAGGTAATGCAGAGGTCAGGGTTTATTTTATTTTATTTTATTGTTAATTTTAAGAGGAGGCAGCTGGAAGACATGCCCTCCCAAACTGGAGCAACGTCTGATGCTTGCGTTGCCAAATTCCATTTCCGCCCATATTAAATTCTTTCGGCTTTTAGCAGCCCTGGTTTTTGCTGGGCTGGCTTTTATTTGCAGTTGTTTAGGTGGTGTGAATCATTTGTATACTTTGAGTTCCCTGCTTTCTGCACACAGATGTTTTTATCTATGTAACCAGTTGAGTAACTGGAGAGAAGACTATGACCCCATCTGTACAGACAGAACCAGCGCCGCTGGGGAGGATCTGGGTCCTTCCTTTCCAGGTCAGCAGCTGCCAAGTCTTCTTTGCCATTGGGCAATTCTGGGGAAGGTGTCAGGTGAGCTGGGCTGCGAGGAATTTAACCGTGCAGCTCATTCTGCTCTCACAGTAAGACATCTTCCCGTGGGGCCCGGAAGCTAGGCGGGTAGTGGGGGCGGCCTGTAAAAAATGGTCCTGTGTTCTGAGGCTTGACTGCCCAATTCTCCCCGGATTTCTGAGAACCTGCCAGGAGAAACTGTTGACTGGGTGGAGGCTTCCAGAAATGCAGAGCAGAAATCAGGACAAGCCCTCTCCTTGAGTGGTTTTTATTTCTGTTTGAAGGAAAGAACACTTTGTTTAAAAAAAACAAAACAAAACAAAACAAAAAACAAATTCTAGCTGTTTTTCAAGAGCAAAAAACGGTTCATTTTGAGTGTGAATCATTTGGTTTATGGTTTTTTTTCTTCTCCTTTTGCTGTAGAGGCTTGCAGATGATTAGACATCCTGTCTACAGGAAGTTACCAGGAGATCTGAGTGTTTTCCCTAGTCAGCCTCAGATGGCACACAGCTCTGGGGGTGACACAGGAAAGCAGTCACCAGACAGTTTCTTCTGCGACACCTTTAGCTCACCCATTCTTTCAGGCTGCTGTGTCAACAAGCCTTATGTCTAGTGTTGTTTTGTTTTTTAATTTTGGAGGTTGTATTTCCATGTAAGAAACTGAAATAATTCTCACCTTCCCTTCTTGAGCTTTAAAGAGGGATCCCATTTTTGAGATGCTTTTTTGTCAGGCTGCTTTCCCCAGGAACCTCCTCCCACGAGTCTCAGCAGGAGGAGCTCTTGGCTCCCTTCCCCAAGATTTCCTTTAAGCCGGGATGGTTGTCCTGAGAGACGCAGATGTCCTGAGGAACGGGAGCGATGCAGAGGCTTGAACTCATGCTGCAAGTTTGGTGGTGACGTTTATGGTCTGCGTGGATCTGTGTGCAGGGAAAGCTGAGCAGTCTGTGTTCGATTTATCCTAACGCATCAGGCATGCGAAGAAGGGCAATTAAAAGACTCCAAGGGACAACTGAGGGGCCAGGCTGGATCTGTGTGCAGAGATCTGTGGTTCTTAATAGTTTGGAAAACCCAACCTGAGAGATGCTGTGTCCCCAAGATATTTTTCTTAATCTTCCCTGAAAGCTATCCAGTCTCGTTAAGCCCTTCCTAGCTGTATAATAAAGTAGGAGGGCTTGAGGAGGATATAAACACAGTGTGATATTCTCACGAAAATGAGAGGAAGCAGAGGGAACAACGTGTTTAGCTACCAAATCACAGAAGGATAACCCTAATGGAATCCAATGAAACCGCGTGGCAGTTGTACTGATGTATACTGGTACAAGTAACATTTAAAATTTCTTCTATCTTTTTGTTGTTTCCTCAAAATCTAAATGGCAAGGGATTCTTTTCCAGGATATTTAACATTTGATTACCATGCAGGGTTTGTGTGTATGTGTGTGTGTGTGTGTGTGTGTGTGTCGGGGGAGATCTTTCCATATCTAGCTACGCTCTGTGACTAGCAGAGAAAAGGCCTTTTTTTGTTGTTGCAAAGACTGTAATCTGGATGGCTTCCAGAAGACTGGGAGAGATGGGAACGGCCCAGCGGGGGACACAGGTACTGTGGGACTTGGTGTCTGGGAAAGCTCAGGAATAGTTTCCTTGAAGCGTGGCCCAGAGGCCTCTGAGCATTGCCTCTCCTGCCCGCAGCAGCCGGCCTGTGTGCAGAGATCTGCACCTATCACGGGGTCTCCCCGGCCCCCAGCAAGGTCCGCAGGGAGTGCTGTGTGGCATGGCTTACTGCACCTTTGGAAGTTTGCCCCTTACTGTGTTTCCTTTCCAAGAACAACTGCTGGATTCCTGGAACGCTTGCGGAAGGTTGCTCTGTTCACCCAGAGTGCTGTGTGCGTCGCTAGATCCATTCTGTCATGGTTGAAGCTCTGTACAGGCTTTTGAGGATGAGCAGATACCCATTGTGCTGGATTTGAGGTGAATTATAATTCAGACCCCTGGGCTGTCCAGCCTGGGGAACGGGTCTCATCGTGGTGTATTATAAATGAGAGCAGGAGTCAACAGGAGGACAAGAGCTGTGAGCTTATTGAGTTCTGCTCAGCACAGACTAAAAGTCTTACGTGGCTTTCTCTGACTTCTGTGCATGAAAATGTCCTTCCCAGGGCTTTCCTCCTCGGTGGTCTGTGGTGAGACCTGGAAGTCTTGGAAGTTCAGCTGTTTAAAAATCATCACTGCACCCCCATGCCATAGGGAGAACCAAGCTGAGAGGGTTCCCAGGCACCACGCGGGCACTGGGCCAGGGACTGCCCCTCGGTTTTGTGCTCCTGTGGGCTCAGGGTGTTGGTGTTGGTCGGTGCCCCGAAACGCCCCTGCCTGCCACCCCTCTCCTTGGAGATGCTGGCTGGAGCAGGCAGCCACGTGCGGCCCACCTCTGCAGTGCGTGACCGGGTCCAAGGACAGTGAGGTGTGCAGGTCTTCGTACCTTGGGATCCTCAGGCGCCAGGCGCAGGTGACCCCGACAGCAGATGGACTGATGGGCGAGGCTCCTTTGTTTGGGATCTCGGGCAGCTCTGACCCCCGGGGGCCCTTCACTCCCCATGGCTGCCTTCTTCCTGTCAGCTCAGGGCCCCTCTGCCGGCTCCTCCCAAGGCTGGACAGTGGGCGACCTGTGCTGGGGCCCCTTCCCCTGCACCCTTCAAGCTGTGACCTGTGCTTCAGGTGGAATCCAGAAGGCAGAGGCACGGTGTGTTGTAAGGAGAAGAGACACAGCAGCCTCGTTTACCTCCTGCCTGAGTCTCGCTTGCCTTGACCTGATTTTTTTTGCTCTTGGCACATGGAGTGGCACTGATTTTTCTTGCTTAATTGCTGCAGGATTGTGATTCGGTACAAACCACTTACCCTCAGGGGCTTTGCCTTCCTTATCTGTGAAATGGGATGCCCATATGAGTCCTTCTACTGGGGACGCAGTGGTGGAGGACTAGGAGCATTTTGGGTTTGTTCCAAGACATTTGGAAGACTCCCTGTCACCCCTGCCTGGGTTCCCTGGGTGACCTAGGGGATGCCTTGGGTGAAGTGCTCTTCTGCAAAGTAGAACCAGACGGCCTCTGTGTGGATTGAGAACTTGTGATCCTCCACACCGCTGCAGGGACTGAAATGCTTCTTCCCTGAAAGGCTCTGAGAAGCAAGCCCCAGAGAAGGGAGATCTGTGCGGCCTCACCTCTTCTGTGCTGAGCAGCACCCTGAGGGGAAACTGCTACACTTCAGGACAGTGGCCCCACCTCTTAGGAGCACTGTGACGAACCCTCTCCGATCCTGGACTCCAGGCTGCGGCGTGGGGGACCGTGGGCTGGGCTGAGAGATGCGGAGACACCCTGCATCTGGCGGCAGAGTCCACACAGCCCCTCCCCTGCCCCTTTTGCTGGTTTCTTCCTCTGTCTTCAGCGACCTGCCCAGGCTTTATCTTCCCCAGCCTCTGGGCTGCTTTGCTGCCCTTTCTTCTCTCCTGGGTCTGTAGAACTCGGCCACTCTGACGCCTTCTCCCAGCTCATCGCCTCCCGACTGGAGCCCTTGCTGATGTCACTTGTGCCTTTGTCCCTGGTGCGGTGCCGTCAGACAGTGCTGAGCAGCACACATACGCCTGCAGCTCCCCCTGAGCTCCCCACCTGCACCCCTTGGTACTCACAGGAAGCTGCTTCTCAGACCCGACTGGATTCCCAAATCCAGAGATGCTCAAGTCCCTGATATAAAACGGCTTAGTCTACATGTAACCGCACACACCCTCTGGGATAAAGTTAAACCACCTCTGGAGGACGCGTCACATCTGGACAGTGGTGACAGGGAAGGGAATACACGGGTGTCTCGCAGACCCTGCATTGGTGATGGGATGCATGGAGGGCCGGCTGGGCGCACCTCTGTCCTTGGTTTTTATTTGCTGCCGAACAAACTTCTCAGACCTGATGCATTCAAGCATAGCTCTAGACTTACTCTGTCTCTGAGCCTTTCCTATGGCAGTAAATGGCACTGCCAGCCTCTCAGTAGCTCCAGCTAAAAACTTGGGGCACCTTGGTCTTTCTGTTTTCCTCGCATGCCCTTCCAGCCTAGCGGAAGTGGGCCTTTCATTCCATCTCAGAAGTACAACCCAAGCTGAAGTGTGCTAAGGGGAGAGAAATAAGGGGGGCTGCCTGGATAGGGTCTCGACGTCTCCTCCTGGGGCGCTGCGAGTGCGAGCGTACTCACTCCGGTGTGGCCTTTGTCATCAGTCATCAGCTCTGCACATAAGACCTGTGCATTCTGCCGTGTGTAAGTTCCATCTCAGCAAAAGATGATAGAAAATCACACACCCCAAATGAGCCTCCTGTTCACCATCTCCACAGGTGTGGCCCTCATCCATGCTGCTGTCGCCTTTCACCTTGAGTACCAGATAAGCAAGCTTCCCTCACGCCTTGGTGAAGGGTTGATTCTCGTCATAAGATTCCCCTTTTCACACCTTTGGACAGCTTCCCATTGCAATAAGGAAAAAAGCCGAACATTCCTCTGTGACCGAGGCCCTCCCACTCCAACATGGTATGGGCGTTGCTGCTGGAAGACCATCTCCCCCCATGGTAGCAGTGAGAGCACCCTCACTTCCTGTCTACCTCTGGGTCTTTGCACTTGTTCTTCTTGGGATGCTGTCTCTCTAGACCTTGGCCTGGCTGACAATTTCTCACCTCCGAAGTCTTAGCTTAAATGCCGTCCAGTCGAGAGGACTTCTTGCCAGGCCTAACTCAGTCTGTTTCCACCCCCTCCAGTTTTTATTGGCTATGTGGCCTTACTGACTTTCTCTGCACTGCTTCCCCAGATCTGAACCATTTCTTCCCCTGTGATAACATTCTCCCTGTCCTTCTTAGTCCTTTCACGGCAGGGCTATGTCCTTGAAACATCTGCTCAGTGGCAGTGCTTGTCACCTTGTAAAGGCTCCCTAAATAGATTGTGGCTGACTGGTACCTGGGCCAGTGTCTGACATAGCAACTGCAAGAACGCTGTTAGCTAATTGAAATTCTAAAATGACTTTTATTATTTACTCTCCCCCTTTCCTCCCAGTGGATGGAAAAAACTAATGTGCGTCTTGACCCTGCTAAGTCTCAGTACTTAACATTTCTGAGCCTTAATTTTTTTATTGCAAAACAAGGTCAGTGATGGCCACCCTGGGTGAGGTCTGTAACCCCAGGAGGGAGGCGTTACTGCCGTGTGAGTGTGCATTAAGGTTTCATCACCTTTTAAAAATTGCGCCTCAACTAATGGTTTTCTTTGAAGATCCCGAGCTGCTGACTCTGCTGCCTCAGACGTCTGATCCAGACGCAGCTGTTCCAGGAATTGACTTGGGACCTGAGGGTTTTGAAAATCCACTGCAACTACCTCAGAGGGCTGTAAAACATGTATTTCTGTTTCATCTGTTAGGGAAAACCCTTCCCCACGAGCAAAGGTTGAGCCCCCTGACCCCAAAGGCTCCTGCACCTCTCACCCGGTATTGTTGTTGGAGAGCTTGCTTCGGAGGAGAACAAAGGACTGCATGTTCCAGAAGTTGGTGAAGGTGAGAACACCTGTCTAGAGACAGAGGAGACTAGCATGGGTGTTTCTGCACTCCCAGAGCCATGGCTTGTTTGTTTGGACTGTTCCTCGTGATACTCATACAGGAAGAGCCCCAAGGTTGATTTTCTTGGGGATGAGGCGGCCTTTCGGAGCTCATGAGTCTATGTGTGACTGACTGGCATTGCCGGCCTAGGCAGGAGCCACTCGTGCACGTAAGGAATTAGGGAATGTTGGAGGCCCAGAGGTGTCCTGTCTCGTGCTCCCTCCAGTAACTGCAGCACTCTGGGGTGGTAGGTTTTGGAAAAATATTCATAAGCTTGACAAAATGCAGCCTTCAAGTTTCTATTTTCTTTGGGTGTTGGGGATTGAACCCAGAGCCTTGGTCATTTGAGTGTGTTTTGAGGGTCTCTAACATGGTGGCTGCGGTGTCCCCAGGGACATCCTGAGGCTGTTTAACTGGGGGAGTTCTGCATTACCACAACCCTGCTCAGATGCAGAAAGCACAGGAACTTATGGGGTCCTGAAGAATCTAGCCATAAACAAGCCTGTTGGATGTTTCCCACCTGCTGTTGATCCAGGAGGCCGTGCACAGATGCTTGTGCCATCTTGCCTCTAGAGCACTGGTTAGGTGATGCTCTGTGGTGCTTTGCAGGCGGTTATATAGTATTAGTGTTCCAGGGCTGCTCTACCATATTTCATGGTTCTGGAACCAGGAGTGTGAAAGTCAGGGTGTGGAGGGGTGGAGCTCCTCCAGAGACCCAGGAGAGAATCCATCCTGGCCCCTGCTGGTGGCTGGCAGTGCCTGGCATCCCTGGGCTTGTGGCCGCATCACACAAGCACCAGTTTCTCCTTCATTGCCTCCCCCTCTGCCTGTATCCAACTTCTCTCTGGCTGAGCAGATCGGGGATACTTGTGGTAATGTGGGACCCGCCAGGGTCACCCATGATCATGTCTTCACCGAAATGTCTTGATTTAATTGTCTGCAGGGTCCTGTCCCCAAATAAGGTAACAGGTACAGGTTCTTAGGCATATCTTTGAGAGACCATTTCTCAGTCTCCCACAGGAGAGACAGTGACTCAAGCCAGAACAACTGAGCTGAGCTCTCACCATGGTGAGAGCCCCCCCTTGTTTCACAGAGATGCAAGCAGGGCACTGAAGCCTCCAGTCAGAGCCCTGGCCCACTTCCCGGCCTCTCTGGACCTCAGTTTCCTCAACTGAAAGATGAGGTACAAGTGCACTAACTTCGTCCTTCATCGGGGTGTGGTAAAGTACTGCGAAAAAATGAACACCGGACTCTGCTGGTTTGTTGTAATTATATATGCATACTACTGTGAGTTCCGGCAGTGCTGCCTTGTTCCTCCTCTGTGAACCGCTGTCACACGAAGTGGTGTGGGCTGCCCTGGCCCAAGAGTACTCACAGCTCCTTTCCCAGTGAGCGCACTGTGGTTCCAGTCCCACCTGCGTCTCTCAGGTCTTTCTGCTCGTGTGCAGTTCATACCTGTGAGACAGTGAGGATGTCAGGGCTCAGCACAGTTCATCCTGGTGGCGGACCGTGTCTGTGTTTTGCACACAGATCAGAAGTAAACTGCGGCCCGTACCTGGGGCCGCTCTGTGCTTTCTTACTGCTGACTGAGAGCTCACTTTTTGCATCATAGATGTTGCTGACTTTTGCTTTCCATGGTGGAACCTACAGTATGTGCTCTTATGTACAGTTCTCGTCCTCTGCTTGTGACATTTAATGGTTGTTTCGGGTCTGTTGCTGACGTTCATTTTAATTGTGATGTTGTGCTCGGCTGTTTTGATAGTAGTTTACACGTGCACTTGATGGGGCATTATTTTCATTTGCTTCCAGCTGGAGGCTGTTGCAGGCTGTCTCAGACTTTCTGGTGCATTCATTTCTCCCAGGTGACAGAAAGCACCAGAGCATAGTCCTCAGCACTTGTGATCAGAGAGTCCTCCCTCTGGAGCCTACTTCAGATGCCTGGGCAGGTGGAGAACCTCTTACATCCAATCATTCTTAGTTTATCCAGGATGATGTAATAAAATACCAACTGAGTGCTTGTGAACAGCTGATTTCTCAGCTCTGGAGCCAGGGAAGGGCGAAGTGCTGGCAGACTGTGCCCACTTCTGTATAGACAGTGTCGCCCTCTGGGGTCCTTTCTTCATGTGATGCCAGTCCCTGTCATGAGGACTCCATCCTTGTCACTTATTCCCCTTCCAAAGTCCCCACCTCCCAGGGCTCTAACTGTAGGAGTTAGGACGTTGACCTGTGGGTGGTGTACAAGGGTTCAGAGGACAGCAGCAGGCCTTGGCTCACTCAGAGGAACGTGTCTCACTTCCTGGCTTGTCCTCAACCCTCACAGGCCCTTGGCTGTGCCTCCTTTCTTGCTGTGTTGAAATCTTTGGAGCCTCTGCTCTTTGAATCCTCTCCCTTTGGCTTGCCTTCCAGTGGGACTGGGGCTGATGCAGTCATTTCAGCAGTCATTGCCCAGTCGGACACATGGCTCCACCTCCACCTCAGGACCGGTCACTTGCTCCTGCCCCTGCTGCCAGGGCCAGGTGCCAAGCAGAGTGTCCCTTCCTCTGCCAATAGGCCCGGGCTCGCAGCCCAGTCTGTCCTGCAGAGTAGAACATGTCCGTCTGAAGTGGGGATGGAGGAGTGGCTCAGGCTGGCCGAGTGAAGGGGTACCAGCCAGACATTCGGAACCATTGCCCACAAAGGTTGGGAGCCACTGCTCCAGCTCAGCCATGCCATTGTTTATTGCTGAAGAGGCTGAGACTCACGGCTTGGCTGCCGGCATGTTACATGTGAGAGGCCTATCCCAGACCCTGGAGTCGCTTTTGGTCATGGGTGAAGCATTGCTAGGGTGTGGCGAATGTATGTGGCTTTGCTGGGGTCGCGTTAATATGAGCCGGGTTGGCAGGGTACGCGACTCAGTTCTGGGATTGACCGGGGATACCTGAGGTGCGTGTTAGGCTCCCTCACCAGAACACCCTGGAGAGCTTCCTGAAATCGGGCCTGGTGCCCAAAGCTCTGTGTCTTGTATGTTTGTCCCGTTTTTATTAGGTGGCCTTAAAAAGATGCCTGTGACTGTCGGGGTAGGGAGGGACACCCAGGACACGATCCATCTTGAGTCTCTTTGGTATCTGTTGTGTTTCTTTTTTCTTGCCTAGTGTCCAGGAAGAGGAAAGAAGTGGGAAAGGTGTGGCTAACTCTGTAAAATTTTTATTTCTTCAAATCAACAAAGAATTAAGCCATACTTTTCTGTGGGATTAAAATATCTCACAAAACATGAATAATAATTGAGTAATTCTCTTCCAGGCTCTTTGGGAAATATGATTATGATAATTATTATCATTTATCCTGCATTTTCTTTATTACCCAAAGTATATTGGGGCCTTTTCTACATTATTGGTCAATAGACTCTTTCTGTAAAGTGCCAGATGGTAAATTTTGAGGTTTCGTAAGTCAGGAGACACAATCAAGACTAGTATATAAGTACTGTACTTGTATAATGAGAAAACAATTTTCCACACAATTTTTATAGACAAAATTCAAAATATAATGATAATAGTTGAATATATGTTTTTTTGTAATACATGTTTTCTAATGAGAAGAGTGAATTTGGCAGGGTAAGGGAGTATATTTAGAGTTAATGTTCTGTCATCATATTGGTTGCAAATGTTCTTCTATAAAAATCACTCTTAGCTCACGGGCCATATAAAAACAAGCGGTGAGCTAGATTAGGCCTGCAGATCATAGTTTTATTTATATTATTACTGATCTGTACGTGTGCATGTGCACACGTTCCCTTAAGTTGGGGCATACCAGGCCAGGGACATATTCGGCAGTGGCATGAGTGAGTGAGGCAGTTACTTCTGCTGCAGAGGAAGTGGGAAGATGCCAGTGCAGGGCTGGTCTGGCAAGTTCACTGTGTCAGAGTGGTGTGCTTTCCTCCTGCCCCGTCAGCCAACCATATGGCTTTTTTCCTCAAAGTCATGCATGCTCCCAGCTGCTCCCACTGTCTGCAGTTCAGACAGTCAGAAGGGAAGAGGGGAGAAATACAAATCTGCCCTCTCACAGGGGCTTCTCTGAGTCCTGTCCGATGCCACTCCCTCCTCCTGACTGGAACTTGGACCTGCAACTCACATCTCTGCAAAGGAGCTGGGAAACGCAGTTATCTCCTCCATTTGTTAAAGCTGGGCTCATGTTTTAAGGAGGAAGAGGTAATATTGGGATAATTGTAATCATCTCTTCTCCCCAGGTCCGTTTTCCACAGTTTCAGTTACTTGCTGTCCACTGTGGTCTGAAAATACTAAATGGAAAATTCCAAAAATAAATAATGCTTAAAGTTTGAGTTATGCACAGCTCTAAGGGCAAAATCTCACAGTGACTTGCAGGCTGCTCCATCTTGCTGGGACCCAGGTCACCTCATTGTCCTGTGTGTTCCTCTGTGTACTGTGTGTGTCCTGGAGCCACCTGGGTCATGACATCAACTGGCCTGTCGCAGTGCTAGTGTCCAGGGCTCATGTAGGCTTCAGTACCATCTAAAGTGCCAGGCGTGCCCTGGGAGCACTGGAACATACGCTCTACGGGGAATGGGGCACTGCTATAAGTAGAGTTCTGTGCCCTGTGTAGCAGGGTCAGAATGTGAACCCCAGAGAGAGCACCCTCTTCCCCAAGGCCTGTTAGCAGGCTGGGATTTAATCAACTGCTCAACTCAGTCTGTGGCCCCCTGTGCCCACGCCACTGTGTCTACCCTCAAGCATGTGGACTAGACCACATGCATAGCACTAGGAGTAAGGTGTTAGCCGATTGGTGTACATCTTGGCATCCTCCAAAGACAGTCCCAAGAAGCACACAAGGAAGGAGGGAAACCGTCATTCATCAGCAAAGGGCTTTGTCAGAGCACAGTCTGGGAACACAGCCAAGGGTGAAGACTAACTGAAGTCCTCCTGTTTCCCTAGGCCAGGGATGGTGAACCTTTTAGAGACGAGGGCCCAAACTGCCACCCAAAACTCACTTATTTATTGAAAAGTGCTAACACTGCAATTAAACCTGGATACTGAAGTTTCAGTTCAGAGAAAACAACTCACACATTAACATCTTTTGTCTTAAAAGAACAACAAATAACATGCGCACCATGGGTTCCCCACCAGCCCTGGACATAAAGGAGACTCTCAACATCCTACCCGCCCTTCTCTCTGCTCACATGGTCCAGGAAGTAAGAGCAGTGAGCAACAAGCACAGGTGTGCATGCGGAGAGAAAGCTGGCCGACTGGTTACCTCCTGCCAGGCTGTGTGAGGGGAGACCATGGGGCCAGCGAACAGCAACTGTGACCTTCACACTGACCCCCCCTCACCACAGAGGCCTAGAATTTGGCCAGTGAAGTTGACAGCATATCCTAAATGGGAACGTGGGGGAAGGTAATAGGGGCTTTCAGACGTGTGTGTGTGTGTGTGTGTGTGTGTGTGTGTGTGTGTGTGTGTCCTTAGGGATAACAATTGAGTGTTTTCCAAGTACTGAGACACACATCTCACTATAGCCCTGTGGGGTACCGTCATTGACCCTTCTGAAAGATAAGTAAATACGATGTTGAGACATTATGTAGCTTGCTCAAGACCACACAGTGGATAGTTGGACTCAAACTTAAGCAGTGAGAACCAGATTCTCATTTTCGACTGTACTATTCATGACTGTAGTACGTAAGTCATCGTGCTGATAAAAGCTCTCATAGCATTATCGAGACACATGGGATTACAGTGGAAGGAATGATTCAGCCGGACTTGGGAGGAGAGATGGGGAAACTTCCAAAAGGTGGTGACATGGAGCTGGGCTCAAAGAATGACGAGGGCTGCGTGGGTGGGAAGAATAAAACCCCGCCGAGGCAAGCAGTGGCCGGCACAAGTATTAACTAACATATTGAAATAATAACCCGCTCTGGCCGGGAGGAGGGCCCAGAGGCCCTGTGTTTTTGCTCCCCTCCCTCTGGTATCCCTGGGACGGTCAGCACGCCTCGAAGCGTTCCCGAGGCCCCTCTCGCGAGCTCTGTCCCAGCTACGGGTGTCACATCTGGGCCAGCAGTGCAGCCGCTTGCCTGAAGACTTGCTGTGACTTGTGGAGGTCTGGTCTTGGACCATCTTCTCTTCCCATTCTTCCCACATATCCGTGGCTTCAGTTTGTCTGAGCCTGGCTGTGTGTTCGTGTAAAGAAATAAAGCTCATAAATAAAAGAGGAGGCAAAAGTAGGTGGTAGTAATGAGGCCCCTGCTTTAATGGCACCAGCAAGCTGAGGAAAGAGCATTAAATATGTATCGGGCTGTTGCATTCCCATGTCCCTGTGCTCTCTGGACCCTGGAACTCTGGAGAGTGGAGCTGTCTGCCACCAGGCAAGAGAGGGGCCTGTGGCGGGGGAGACGGCCCCTCCCGGGGCACCATGGAGTCTGAGCAAGGGAGCAGTGGGGCTGCCTCACCTCCCATGCGCATTCCAAACTGCCCTTTGATTTCTTCCAAGGTCGCTGTTTCTTGAGAGTTTTGTTTATCGTTAGCTTAACTGTGATAAACTGTGGTGAGATATAGGTCCTTCGCGGGTTTTTCTCTTAGTTTAAAGCATTCTTTAAATGGCTGTGTTGGCCTGGGTGAGACATTGCAGACTGCATCCGCAGAACCAGCCTGGCCGGTCACCGCCAAATAAGGCTTGCTGCAGGTACCCGGCTGGCTAGGGCTGGCGGGCTAGGAATCAGCCGCTGTGCAGTAAAAAGCGACCTGTCAGCCGGAGTATGGAGCGTGTGTTATTTTTAGGCCAACCTTTTAATTTATGTGGCACACGCAGGGTTTCTCATGTGAACTTCTGGAGGGTTCATGGGGAGTAACAGGGTGGGGTGGCCGGCAGAGCTGGGTGTCCTGGAGCTCTGTGCTGGCCCCGTAGTCAGCACTTCTGAACATGGGCTGGGGTCACTCAGCAGTTCAGTCCCCAGCCCTGCCACTCACCAGCTGCATGACCTTGAGTAGGTCATGATCCCGCAGAACTCTGTTTCTCTCCCCGTACAAGGGATTTGTTCTGCTGTCTCCATCAGCAGATCACTCTGAGAATGCAGTGAGACCAGGCATATAAAGTATTGGTCACCTCACAGTCACCTCATAAGTGGTGACGTTACTATTATTTCCTGAACTTTTCATCTTGGCCCAGAACTCTGTAGCCTTTAATACCTTCACTAGTGCCAGAGGGGAGGTGAACCCTAAGTGATCAGGTTCTCCCAACCAGGAGGCACCTAGACGTCAGCCACCCCAGGGCCCGCAGACCAGGACTCTGTGGCCAAGTCCCACCTATGGCCTGCCTGTGTAAGTACAGTTTTATGGGAACCACATGCCCTCTCCATTTATGTATTGTCTGTTGTTGTCATCACATGACAAAGGCAGAATTGAATACCCCAAAGCCTAAAATATTTACCATCTGACCTTTATTGCAAGTTTGTGGAGCCCTGATCTCATCTAGTGAAGTTTTACTAGAGAAAGTGACGTGCAGAGATGCCCCACCGAGCTTTTAATGAGCCTGCTCCCTGACCCTAAGGACGTAGCCCCCGCTGTGGACATTACCTCCTGGTTAGCATAGGGAAGGTCAGCCGGAGCACAGGGTATCGAACACGGTGGTATCTACCCAGCAGATACAGCGACCGTGCTGTGGAGGACGCCTTCTTAGAAGGGGAGGATCGCTGTTGGGGTGAGGTGGGGCCACGCCGCCTGTCACTACACCATTCCTCATGGGTGAGTTGTGACTCCAGCTGGTCCTCCACGTGTGGTGGGCCTGATGACCAAGTCTAACCTTTCCCAAGGGACAGGGCTGTTGGGAGAGATGATTTCCATGGGCTTTCTTAACCCTGGGTTCTCTCATACTGATGGCCTCTAAGCTTTTCATTTGGTTACGGTCCTGATTTGAAGCACTTCACTGAGCCCTCCCATCAACATGTGTAAGGAAGAAAGCTACGGATGTGTATCTGTCACTTATTTTCTTTAGAACATCTGTTGTAGATCGAAATGCAGTCTCTGGTGTATCTGTTAAAGTGCATATTCGTCTGCAGGACGCAGGGCGTTGTGCCTGCCCTGGACGGAGGCCTAGGCTCTCATGTGCACTGCTAGGTCCCAAAACCCTAGAACTGGGTCTGGTGTGTAGCAGGAGCCTAGAAGAAATTTGTTGAGTATCTGATGAACTAGAATTCAAGATGTGAATTGTTACTTTTACTGAAATCACCAAATGTAACTAATTGCTCTGCAACTGGGAGAAGCCAGTCTGGACAGAGCGCTCTAGACAGACCCGGAAATGGTAAACTTGGGACTTGCAGATCAGGGCGAATTTCTGAATGAGACACCTGGAAGTGAGCAGTCCCTGATTGCTAGTGTCTCTCTGTGCTTCTCCCCTGCTCTGTGTGCAAATGAAGCTCTGCTTCTTGCCAGATAATAAAGAGCTCTCTGGTGGCTGTTTCTCTCGGGCCACATTGAGACCTCCCCTTTTCTGGAAGCCTGTCAGGTCGGTTTTAGCCCTGGGTGCACATTAGTTCTGTGTGACAGTGTCGCTGGTGGGAACATGAGTGTGTTGCCTCCTGCTGCTAAAGGAGGAACCGGTTAGAACTTGCTGTGCTGAAGGGAAAGAGAACCCTATGAACGGTGGCACAGCAGGAACCCCCAGCTCTTGGGACTGTTTTTGACTGAGTGGGATGCTCTCCTGATTCAAGTGGATGGTAGTCATTTTGTATGGGCCTCAAGGGATATTTCCGATGGTCAGACCACCGCCACCTGCAGCCTTGCACTCAGGGAACGAGGGTGACCAGCTCCCTCGTCAAGGGCTGCACCCCTTGTCCAGCATTCCACTCCAAGGACCTGGGATGAGAGCCTATTGCATGTGCACATTGGAGATTGGAGCTCTGCCCCGGAACCTGGCAAGGCCAAGGGGCAAAAGTAGACAAGAGGTGAGTGCAAGGCTGCTGGATGGAGGCTGTGGGTGCCCCTGGACAGAGGTGAGCAGAGCTGGCTGCGTTGTGTTGAGACCTAGAGGAAGCACAGCATGCTGTGTGAGGACAGCACATGCCTGAGCGTGCAGAGTGTGCCTACCGTGTCAGGGAACACCTGGAGGACCCTGGGGCTGAGCAGGAGAGATTCCAGACCGGGGGCCTTGCTGGTCATGCAGAGGACATTGACTTTCTTTCCACGAGAGGAGAAGCCAAAACTGGGCTGCACACACAATGGGAAGACAAAGGACTTGTTTGTTTTGGGAGCCACATGTGGAACCCTTGTGTGTTCTGCAAGTTGAGAACACACTTTGCCATGGACCTTCAGTCCCAGCCCCAGTGTGTGGATTAAATCAGGCCTTTCTGAGTCTCACAAGGCTCAGGTTCTGGAGCCCAGAGGAAATGTATCGGCCTCTACTGGTTTCGGGCACTGCTGGACCATGTCTTCCTTGCAGGCTCACAGGGCTGTCTCTTCTCTTACTTCTGCACTTCTCAAACTGGCTCCATCTTCAGCAGGCTTTATCTGCCTACCACACAGTGATGCTTGGCAATGCTGACCTACAAAGAGCCCTAATTTCGCTCTGAAGAGTTCTGAGGACTTGGGCAAGTCATTAAGCTTCTGTTAAACCATCTCACCAAGTCGCTCACCAAGGGTGGGTTTGAAAGCAATCTAGGTGACCAGTCTGGCGTGCAGAAATTATGCATCCCACTGGATAGTCTCTGCCCTCCAGGAGTGTCTGTTCTAGTTTGGGAGATGGGAACACACTTGTTCTACAAGACAGAGAGAAAGTGTCCCTTGAAAGATGGGAGAGATGCAAACCTGGAGAGCAGAGTCCCTGAGAGTGGAATAGAACCCATGATCTGTGGGCCCAGGAAGCCCCTGGTCTTCAGGGCAGTTTGTAATTTTTTTCCCTTCAAAGGCTGGGTCTTGGCAACAAGGAGTGTCCACTGTGGTTTATTGGTGTGAATGCTCTGCACTGACTCCCTGGACAAGATGGTAGCTTCTACTGTACTCAACACAGTTGCCGGGTTTTTTTTTCCTGGATTCTTTGTTTTACTTTATGCAAGGTGGAAGATTGTCAGAGTTTAAAGGTAGCAAGTCGTGGTGACAAAACTTAATAAGTTGGCACATCAGAGGAGTTTATTTACATTACAGCTTAAGGGCCGGGGATTTAGCTCAGTGGTGCTGCCACCTGCCTTGCAAGAGCAAGGTCCCCAGTTCGATCCCTGGTACCAAAAAATAAGTAAATAAATAAAAATAAATAAATAAGAGCCTTAAATTATGGCTTTATAAAAGGAACCAAAAAAGAATTTCCCTGAAGAGATAAATTCTCAGTTCATTTAATTTTTGCTGCTAGCCAAGGCATAGTGTGTTGCCATGTTCCTGCAGAGTCTAATACTGTTGAATTCACTTCTGAGGAGAGTTTACTGGGATTACATTTGCCACATTTTGTTGCATGGGATGCCAGGAGGGCAGGACTGTGCTCTGAGGAGGTACTTCTTTAGCAAATGAAGGGACAGGTTTTGCAGCTGGAGCTGGCCCCTGGCTTCCCCTCTTTCTTCTCTGATGTGAATGGTGATTGATCTGTGGCCCATGTCACCAGTTTCTTGACTGCTAGAGAGGCTGACCTCTTTCCCCATATGTGGTGGAAGTTAATTATTAGCCTGCAACTTGCTGGATGTGTGGGTGTCTTGCTTCCTCACGCCAGTGGCACATTAATTAACTCCCTGGTTCTTTCTGATTGAAAACTTATTGGGGAAGGGAAACAACTTCCTTTTCAAAGTTGGCTGGCAAGTTTTTGGTTTTGAATTGTTTTGTTTGGCCTCATTTTTTTGCCTGTTTGCCATTTATCTGTTAGTGAACGCTTTCCTTGAAATGCATAAGGAAGATTGAGGAGGAGTCAGATAAAACCCATTTTCAGCTAAGACTGATCATTAGCAAGAAGTTAGCAGGAATGACTCAGAAAAATTAACTGGTGTTAAGTGAATTACTTCTAATGGGTATTCTAATTTTCATCTGGTAAGATGGTGGGCTGCCTTTTTGTTTTTAGAGAAGTATTATGTGCTCAACTTTCTCCTGCAAAAGTTTTCAGTGCCAAGTTTCAGTTACACAAAGGCCAGTTGGGTTTTAAAGTTTTTCAGACAGGGTAAGGGTTGTGGCCAGTTTGGGGGGATTGTGGGTTTCCCTGACCCATCTGAGGAATGAAAGGGCATTGCTCGGCTGGTGACAAGCTGTTGAAGCTCACTTTGAACTCAGAATGACTTTACACAGCCGCTTGGGTTGGAGGCCCATCAGAAAACGAAATGTCACACCGGAACTCCTAATTAAATTAATTTTCTTCATTAAGAATCAATTAAATTGTCAGCCCCATGGTATTCTGCACAAGAAAGACTATCTCATGTGAAGTCCTAATATCTCGATGCATTGTAGGAGGAACTTTATCGGGGAAAAAGTTGATTTTCTCGTCTGTCATGGTTACGGCCGGGTCCAGTTATGACCTCAGTGCTTTATTCTCTCATTCTCCATTTTGAAACCATGTCTTATTAAGTAAAGGGAAGGAACTTTTTGCCTACTTCTAATTGCTGCAAAAATTTTGCATAACTAAACAGTGGATTGAAAAGAAACCACCTACAATTAAAGCTTGATTCAGTAAGATACAGGAGGTTTTGTATGATGCAAGACAAAAAGATTGCAAAATAAAGTGTCTTTATCCCCTGAGAATAAGTCATTTTAAAGTGTTGGTTACTCTTTTAAGATCAGAATTTTAAAAGATTAAAGGTAATATGCAAGCTATTAATAGATGGCAAGGGAATATAAATAGAATGGTGCCACTTTTTAAAAAACCTCACCTGTATCTTTTGTGGACGTTAAAATGCATGCATAGTAATAGCTGCAATTATCAAACTGTATTTTAGGAGCTTTCTATTCACAAGAGGGAAAAAGTGGTATAGATAACTGGAATGTATCTTGCTGGAGAAGGTGTGTTCACTGCCAAGCAAGCAGGAAGCCTGGATTCAAGGTGAATTCTGCCTGTGACTTCGCTCAGGTCGTGTGACCTTTTGGGTTTTAGGAGTTGCATCTGCAGTATGAGATGCTCAAGTATGTGACCCCAACTGTGCGACTCACAAATCTGACTTCAGATCGCATCTAGAAGGTGTGTTTTTTCAGAGATGCCAGTGCATATCTGTTGCTCTGTCCTCGGCTGAGTCCTGTGGCTGGATCACACTGATCTTGCCTTGGAGGTCCTTGCTGTGCTGCAGAGAGTTGAGCACTTGGTGAGGAGTATTGTAAATGAGAGGAAGGCAGAGAGATGGCACAGGAAAGTAAAACCTTGAGCTGTGAGCTGAGCCAGAACCTCTGCAAGTGCCTCAATTGCTCATCCTTACACATCTCCCTGGAGTCCTCAGAGTGTGATTCCAGGTGAGCAGCCTAGGCTTTACCTCCATCTGGAAACTCCTCAAATATGTAGTGTTTCCGAGCCACTCAAGCCAAAACTTGGGTAGAGGCCAATCAGTCTGTGTTTAACAAGTCTTCTGGGTGATTCTGTTGCACGTTAAAATTTTAGAAATAGTGATCTAATGAACCCAGACACAGGCTTCTCAAGTAGAGTGACGAGATGAAAAAGGGAGCAGAGGGATTTACTGTTGCACTAGAGTGTGGGTGGGGGCTGTGTTATCTGTGAAGATGGCTCAAGTCCAAAGCTGGTTATAACAGCAGAACCCAGACCCCTCGGACAATATTCTGAAATGACAGCCATGGCCATGTGGTCCATCAAAGAGAGATGTGCACAGAGGAAGCTCATTCTTTGATGACATTCAGGAGAGTCCCAAACAATAGGAAGAGTCTCAGTGACTGTCACTTAAGTCAAACCCTGATTTTTGCAGAAATAACTGGGTTACTGGCAGTTGAAAACTCATGCTTATTTAGATATGTGATTCTTTACTCCTGAGTTCTTTTAAACCTTAGGATTCTGGGACCAAATTTGGATCACAATCGCTGGATTGTCAGATGGAGAATGCTCAGCTGCCACTTGCACTGTAATTTTTTTTTTGTTTTTTGGTACCGGGGATCGAACTCAGAACCGTATGCTTTTGAGGCAAGTGGTGGAACCACTGAGCTAAATCCCCAGCCTTGCCCCTTAACTGAATTGAAATCTTCCTCAGGGAAAGGTTCGTTGATTCCAAAAGGAAACTTCCCCCAGCCTCTGGATGTGGACAAGTGGCCTGCTCGGGATTTCTCTTACTGCCTCATCAGAGCTCTGAGAAACTCTGTGCAGCCTCCCAAAGTCTGCAGAGGCCCTTCCCCTCTTCTGGGTTCTCCTTTGCCTTTAAGATCGTCCGCTGGTGTGAGGATGGGCTCTTGCTTCCAAACAGAAGAGCAGTCTGTGTGCAGATGTGAGTTTCTGAGTACTCTGAGTGCTGCGTCTAGAAGGCGAAAGATGCCGGGAGTTGAAGCCACTCAGATGTCCTTGACCACAGAGACCTCTGGTCCAGGGCTTCCCCAGGGGCGGCTTCCATCCTTCCTCACTCACCATCCAATCCTTTGGTTGTGAAACAGCTTAAAACATTAGAATTTTTGGCAGGACATTTCAAGGGATTACAGTTGAACTTTCTCCTTTCTTCTAAAGCAAGCTTTGGAAAATTGAAAAGAGAATCCAGTATTATCCATCTAATGGACAGTTTTTCTCTTAAGAAGATTGGCCTGAAATTGTACTGTGTTTAACATCTCTTATTACTGATAATTTATCCTATTGACTCCAACTGACCAAATAACTTAATTCCACATTCTTTAGGCTGGATATCAGCATTGTATTAGACATCTTTGATTGCAAACATAAGTTATGCGTAGAGATCAAAACTTGGCAACCCAATTTGAAGGGCTCAGGGTAGATTTTTATGTGCTATTGTACATGTGTTTGGAATCATTGATCTACATGCAGCCTCAGTATGATGATACATAGCATTGGCTGTGAGCCACTTGGTCCAAATGTTTGAACGCTGTACCGTACAGTGTGGCCTCACAGGTGTAACAGTGGGGACAAGAAGTGCATCCTCGTTCCTCCTGCATCCAAGTAGACCCTAGGTCATGTGCAATTGTAGTTTGTGGAAGGTGTGTGTGAATGTAGCCATGCTTCTCTCTCCCTTATCCATCGCACCCTGAGCACACACACGCGCGCGCACACACATGCACACAGTTCACTTTTTGTCTCCTAAGTTTGTCACTGTTTTTCCTTTTCTTGCCATCACTTGGTGGCCAGCCCGTGTCCTCTAAATCCAACATAATTGAGTGTCAGCCCTGGCCAGGGAGAGCGTCCTTCTAGATGTGACTTGGTAATTAACCTGACGTTTTCAAGTGAGAGACTAATTACAGAATAAGTAACTTCCTGACTTCCTCTGCCAGCTCACACATCTCATCTTCCCTGAAGATGACAGGGCACAAATAGGTATTACAAATTGGAGTGTGCTGAGGTGGTGTTTTGCCTCTGGAACCAGAGTCTGTGATTTCTAGCTTTGGGTATGAATGGCAGCACGGATGTTTCCACTGAGCAAAGTCGAGCCGCATGAGGTCCACAGTGCTGTCAGCTGGGCCAAGGCAGGAGGCAGGGAGGCGAGTGCTGAGCCTGCTGGTGCACCCCGCACGGCTCCCCCGCGTCCCCGTCCCCGTCGTCTTTTCCGTCATGATCCAGGACCACGTCTAATAGGAGGCGGGTCTTCCCTGAAGCACACAACTTCCTCTCTTTCATACCTTGGCCGCCACAGGTTAGAACACGAATGCGTGAGCAGAACCAGACACTGAGACGAAAGCGCGGAGAGTAGAGTAGTTGCATACCGAGGCTGAGAGACAGCGCTAAGGATGCAGCTTACAGCATCCGCACAGGGGCCAGAGCTGGGTGTTCCTGGAGGAGGAGGACCTAGAGCCGCTTCTGTCCCATCCTCAGTGTGCTGGTGTGTGAGACGAGGTGATTAAGTGTGACACCTCCCAGAGTCTGCTCTTCGTAGTCAGGACCGTGGTAGCTGATGTTGCTGCACCTTACTGACTGTCGGGGTCTCTGTTGAAGGCTTCATCTCCGTTATCTCCTCTGATTTTCAGAATGCCGTTTTCTGCCTTCACTTTACGCAGAAAGGCCCAGAGAGGTTGAATCATTCCCCAAGGCCAGAGAGCTAATGAGAGATGGAGGTGAGGTTTCTGCTCAGGTATATTTTGTGTCAGATTCTGTGCTCTTATCCTCTGTCTTAGATGGTCTCAAAAAGAAAACAGCATATTGCACACTAGGTTTTCATTCTCTCTCTCCCTCCCTCTCTCTCTCTCTCTCAATCTTGTGGTGCTGGAAATTGAAACCCGGGGCTATTGAATTGAGCTACATCCCCAACCCCTTTTAAATTTTTTATCTCGAGGCAGGATCTCACTCAGTTGCTAAGTTGCATAGACTGGGCTTGAACTTGTGATCCTCCTGCCTCAGTCTCCCAGAGAGCCGGTAGTATTATAAACGTGTCCACTACACCCAACTCAGAGTAGGATTTCTGAACTAATTCTGACCAATAGTTTCTAGCAGGGGCCATTTCGTTCCTGAAGGAACTGTAGAAGTTTCTAATGCCATTTTGGCTGTGGGGCCTGGGGAAGGGTTGGTAGTGGCACCTGGTCGGTAGAGGCCAAGGATACTGTTTGAATACCATACAATGTGGCAGGGTGTTCAGGCATAAAACGGGGATAAACAGTGCATGCTTAGTCGCTCTTGTCCTTGTGCAGAATCATAGACTTTAGGTACATAAACTAAGATGGCTGCAGCTTCACGAGGTGATCATCTTGGGATCGCCACCATCGAGTATGTGTGCCATCATCGACAAAAGCATCACACCACGTACGACTGTACCTCGCACAGTTCCAGTGACAAGGAACTACTGAGTACAAATTGCCTGTAGTGCCAAAGAGGAGAGACTGCGCCCGGCATGCCTGGAAGTGGGAGACTCCTAGACACCCCCTGCTCACTGCTGCCAGCAGACAGGCAGGCTGTCCCACAGGACTGGCATCTCTGGGTTTTTGAGTTGTGGACATTTGCACATAGAGGTCTGATGCTCTCATTACTTTGTTGCATTTTTGAGCCACACATTTTGGTGTGAAACAAACCTGACTCCAAGGCCTCATTGTATCACTTGCTGTTGTTGTTTGGCGCTGCCACCTAAACTCTCCACCTACTATTCCTCCTCCTGCAGGTGGAGGTGAGCACTCCCCGTCTCGGGATGGCCGGGCCATTGCTGTGCCATTCCTTGGACGGCTTCCTCTCTCCTTTTACAAACGTCAAGGCAGACACGCTTCCCCTGTGTCATCCTGGCATGATTTCGGCTCTGCTGTCAATGCCATGGTCAGCCTTTTCCTTGGTGTCTTCCACACCCGGGGTCTGCACGAGGGAACTGTACCTTCACCAAAGCCCCTGTAAAGTGATGAAGGCCCACGTGAGAGGGGGTGTGTAGAAGCAAAGGAGTCCAGCAGTCTTGGCCCCTGGCCAAGGCATCCACTGATGCTGACGAGGACTCGCAGGGTTGACCAGTTTTATTGTAAAATAAATCGTTACTCTAGAATGTAAATGGAAAATTAACTCGTGTAACCATATAAAAGGATCTCTGTGATCCTTTGTGGAACCCACCACCAGACAAGCTGATGATTTATGCATTTTCTTTTTAAAGACCTTTTCTGGGGTATTCAGAGTGGGAAAAAGAGTCCACAAAGAAGGGGGGTTGTCGGGTGAAGGAATTTTCTTCCTGGAGAGACTCCTAAGGACAACAGGCAGCTGGATTTGCTGTACTCAATGCAAGTACCTTGAGTTGAAGAGCAAGACTCATTGAGTCTCCGTTTCCTTCTTTAGGAAATGGTCATTATCGTTATATGCACGCTATTTATCCAGGTCATCGCAGGGATGGGAAGAAAAGAAAAGCAAACTAAAGAGGGTAGAGGGCTCAGCTAAGACTTGGAATCCTGCAAGCTGCTTGTACAAAGGAGAAAAGATGATTAGAAGGCCTGCCTGATATGCAGAGCTTTGCAGGGAGCCCTTCGGCTCCTCTGAACAAAGTGCTGAGTGGGGCAGTCACCCCGCAGGGTGCCACTTGTTGGCACGAGGTGGGTAACGGAAGCTGCATGTAGTGGATGGACTGTTACCTTTTTATTTAAGGAAGTGCTCACATACCCAGTGAGGGGAACCAGGAAGCAGACTCACCGTGCCCCGGCTGGTGCTAGGGCTCCCTCGCCATCCCCACCAGGCATCCGGAAGAACCCTGAGAGGTCCCGGTCTTTCCCAGGTTCCACAGGGACAGCTCAGGCTGGAGCTCCGCCCCTGAGCTAGTTGGGATGTGACAGCACTCTCTTTCTCCTGTGGCATCGGAGAACAGCAGCTGGATCAGGAGAGGGAACGTGCACCTTTATCACTTGCACAGAGGCATCACAGGAGGGAGGAGAGCCCTCAGGGCCACAGGGAGGCACCGGCACATGCGTGCGTCTTCCTAGGGCAGAGGGAGGCGGAGATGTAGCCACCCCGGGAGAAATGTGAAATGGGTCCTGAGGCATAGGTGGCCCCCGCCCGATGGAGGCATCAACGTCCTGTCCCCTCCTACGGCGGTTAGAGCTTCCCTGGTGTGTGAAAATCCCCACAGAGGCTACTTAGGACCAGCCCCGGGAGAAATGTGAAATGGGTCCTGAGGCATAGGTGGCCCCCGCCCCATGGAGGCATCAACGTCCTGTCCCCCTCCTACGGCGGTTAGAGCTTCCCTGGTGTGTGAAAATCCCCACAGAGGCTACTTAGGACCCTTGAATTCCTTCTGGAGATTCTGCATGTAATCAGAAAGGGGAATTCAGAAAAAGCTCCCCTCTGAGTTTGCTGTTTCCCAAGTGCCCCAGTCTGAAGTAAACCTTGTGCCAGTGCAGGAGACTTTGGGCTGCCATTCCCTGGGTTTCCTGGCAGTGTTTTAGGTTATTGGAGGTGTACTTGAGGTGGGGGTGGGAGCCATAGGATATAAAGTACTGTGGGTGTTGGAACACACAGATATGCACACATGTACTTGATCGAAATGTTCGGCAAATGTATACGTTTTTATAAACTGTTGCAGTGAAAAAGCATTGCCGTCAACGCCCCTCACTTCTCTCTGCACACACACACTTGGCCCATTGTTCTTGCCACCTTTTGGAGCAGCTCTGGGAGCCCTGTTTCTTGAGTCTTTATGGGATGTCATCAGGAAAATACAGTGAATGCTGCTGCCAGGCGCTGCCCAGTGGAAAGGCAGCTGGTAAAAACATGACACTGTGCCCTCATCCACCTTACTCACCAGATCTGGACTGTGAGACTTCTGGCTTTTCCCTAAAGTCAACGGAATCGTGAAAGGCAGACATTTTTGATCAGTTCAGAACATTGAGGCAGCTAGGAAAGCACAACTAAAGACACTTGTGAAAGAGGACATTGCACCCCTTCAGAAAGTGGCCAGAACGATGGGGTAAGTGTGTCCGCAGGAAGCGGAGGTGGGTGCGTTGAGGGGGATTAATGCAATGTCTTTCACTGAAACAAAAAGTTTAAAAATTTAAACATTCGCCCTGTTTTTACGGCAGGTTATATTTTCTCGTGCATGCACACTTGTGTCACTCTGAGTGATGAGTAAGAAAACCATGCAGGAGAGTCCTGCACTGACTCTGCCCTGGTGTTTTGGAGTAAGGAAATGAGGCCAGCAAAGCTGGGGCGTGTATCCCAGCTGACAGAGGCTCAGCAGCCGGAAGCTCAGTTCAGTCCATTTTACGAGGAGTCTCTGTATGGATGAGGGTTGGCACACCACCCTGCAGACTGGAGTCCTCCGTGCGCCTGTCTGATGTTCCGTCAGAGCACAGCACCACACCTGTGTGGGCACAGTGAGAAAGGGGCCTCCACACCACAGCGCAGCCACAGTGCTCAGTGCCTGTGACAGACTGGCCCTGACAGACGCGTACCCTCGGCCTCCTGCAGGCACAGTTTCTCAACCTCTCGGGTAGACTCAGTGATACACATCTGTGTGTCCAAGTCCAGCTGAGGCCACCGACTGGCCGTGCCAGGAGCCTTGGAGCTCCTGCATCTCGGGCCAGTGCTACCCCTTCCTCCTTTTGGCCCCCAACAGCAGTTGTTGGGGTCACTCAGACCCATGGTTCTGAACGTGCTCTCAGAGTTCCTGAGGGGCTTGAGGCACCTAGAGGTCCAGGCTCACCACCGAGGTGTGGACACAGAGGTGTGGATTTGCCTTTTGAACCTGTCCCCTAATGACCCTGATGCTGCTGCTGGCGCAGGTTACTCCTTGAGAACCACCGGCTCAGACACTGCTTTGGGCCGGTCTCAAAGTGCTGGTCCCATAAAGCAAACGACTAAATCGGACAAAGGAAAGGAGTTAATTCTGCAGAACCCTGGCACACATCATGGGGACACTCCACAGCCCACACAAGAATTTTGAACAGAGAACTCTCTGGGTGCCCAGAGCCCTGCAGAGGCCTGCCGTGTCCCGTGGGCTCCATCTAAGCCCAGTTCCGTGTGGCCTTCGTTCCCTGACGAGCGGGGTGAGCAAGGCCACGGCCCTGGAGGGTTGTGCTCTCGCTGCTGCTGTCCTTGGTGAGCCGTCCTCCGGGTGTCGCGAGGGCCACCCGTGGACCCTCATATCTGTGAGTCACCCAGGGAAGGACGAAGGGAAGCAGGCTCACTGAAAGTTTTAAGAACAGTAATAAATAGAGAAAAAGCAAATAGATTCAGAAGTTAGATGGGTGCTTACACAAAGTAGTGACTTTTAGTTCTCTGAGCTTCAGTTTCCTTGCCTATATGAGGGATTACAGATATCCTGAAGGCTGCCGTGAGGATTGGATTAGATGTGTGTGCAGTAAATGTCACCTACATATCTGGCTTAGGAGTCTTCTCTCCCCCAGTGTCGCTGTGGCGGGAGCTCTGGGGAGCAGTCACCTCAGAGATTCCCCAGGACAGGGCCCTCAGTGTCTGTGGGCAGGCGCTGTTTGGTTCTGCAAGGGACCTGTCTAGGAAGTCTTGTGCTTCCCTGGGCTCACCTACTTTCATCCCTAGAGCTTCTCGAGGCCCGGGTATGTGCACGTATGTGTGTGTGTGTGTGTGTGTGTGTGTGTGTGTGTGCATGCACGTGTGCGCAGTCCTGCTGGCCAAAGCTGCCGAGCAGCTCCTAGCAGCCCTTCCTCCTGCGGCCACCCCAGCTGAGCTGGGCTGAGCAGAGGAGAATCTGCAGCCCCTCCTCACAGGGCTCTGCCTGCAGCTCCTGACCAAGAGTCCCAGGCTGCTGCCTCGTCTCATGTGGCGAGGTCTGCGAGATGCATGCCAGGCCCCCTCAGAAAAGGGGTGCCAAATAATGCAGCCCAGCGCCTGCTCTGGCGTCCATCTGGGACTGTCCCTGGTGACCCTGGGAACTGCAGCGGGGCTTCCACTTGCTGTGTGGTGGCATCTGTGGAGCAGGAAGAAGAAACAGCAGCATAAACTACTGTGCTGTCAGGTGTATCCTGGGCCAAGGCGGGTGGACAGCTGGGGAGGCACTGGCACCCCCAGCTCTGAGGGCCTTGGAGGTGCTCACTGTGCCGGGGAAGACCACGGCCTGTCCTCACTCAGACGGAAGCCTCCACAAGCACGTGCCGTGCACAGTATTTTACCTGCGTTATCTCACATCATCTAGGAGGTGGACACGGTGCTGCCAGGTGGGAAAGCGACTTGTCCAACTTACGTAGCGAGTGAGGAGGGGCAGTCAGGGCTTGCCCTGGACCACCCTCCCCTTGACAGGCACCTCCGCTCAGGCCCTTGTCGGTGGGGGCACCTTCAAGCCCCTCCAGCCGCACCCCAGGTGGTCTCAGTGTCCTGCTCCTGGGCGCTGGTTCCAGTGTCCACGCTCCTTGGGAAGGAAGACACCACGGTGCCATGAAACCTCTCCTGCTGCTGCTTCCCACTGCCCTCGAGCGCTCTTGACCTGGCTTTCACCCGCTCCTCTGTCCTGGAGGTGGAGGCTGGTAGCCATGATCAGCAGGAGGCAGTGACGTCCTGCCCTGGGGGAAGACGTGTTTCCAGGCCAAGTTCTCAGCGTCCCTTGCAGGGTTTGATTGAGCCTGTGGGTGGAACGGTGCCAGCGCAAGTGGGAGGATAGTGGTGGACCAGGGAAGAAACAAGCAAGAGGGGGCCTTGCCTAAGACTGAGCTGTGTGCTTCCGAGAAGGTGACTTCCACACAATACCCCGAGGAGAGTGACCTGCGTAGCCATTCTCGTAAAATACACAGCTCCCTCCCCAGCGTGCTGGGTGCACAGATGATGATGATGACAGCTCTGCTTGCCCAGCGCCAGGCGTGCCCAGTGTGCACAGAGTGCTTTGTGAAGGCATTGGTTATCTCCAAGAAAATGGCTCTGAAGAACAGAGAGGGTAAGTAACTTGCCCAGTATCCCACAGACAACAGGAGCCACGGCCCAGGGTCAGGCACAAATGTTTTGATTCTAATACCAGGGCTAATTCCAGTGCAGCTGGACTTTCAAGCAAAGATAAATTAGATGCCCTCCTTAGCAAGCTATTTATAGGTGTTGAGGAATATTTATGATTAAAGGAACTCAGGCAGAATCCAGGACACCATCTTAGGAGATACAGATGTCATGGCTGTGCTTCCTGCTCCTGTGCTCCATCAGTCTCCTATCTGGTGGCTTCCACAGATGTGACAGCCGTCCCCCCCATAGCCCGTGCTGTGCTTGCCCTCTGCATAAACTGCAAAATGAATTGCCATGTGGAAGTAAAGTGCTGTAGTGTTTGTAACTCTCATAACCGCGACTGCATCGTCAGCTGTGGCAGTTGTGGTCAGCACAACGTAAGTAGGATAGGCTGTGGGTCACGGGCCATCTCTCAGTCACTTGTTCATGCGTCTTTGTTGAGGGACAGTGTATGCCAGGCACTTTTGTGGGCTCTAGGAATAGAAGGCTGAGTGAATCTGACCAAATGCTAGCTCCACAGTGAGGCCCTACAGCTACACGGACAAGTGAAACAGTGCTCAGAGTCAGCTTTCAGAGCTGTACAGCCTTCAGTCAGCAAAGCAGACACTCGCTGAAAGTTATATCAATATGTATTTTAAAAGCCAGCATTTAGGGTTGGTCGGAGGCATCTCTGTTAGATCCCGCAGTTCTGAGAGACTCCCGGGAAAAGCTTGCAGCAGCTGGATGCCACTCTGCCCTCATGGAGACCCCTCCAAGCCGCAGCAAAGGCCCTCAAATGCACCTCCATGCACCCCGCCAGGAGGAGTGCCAGACACTTGGGTCATTGCCGCCAAATCCTCCAGCAAATGTTCGGAGAGGGAGGGCCAGCTCTGCAAAAGAGAAACCCAAGTGTGAAGATCTGGCAAAAAGTGACAAATCTCATCATGACAGGGGATAAAAGTTTGGGTTCCTCCCAGAGGTGTCTTTAAGAAGGGAAAGAAAACAGTTCCCAGTGCTCCCGACGACCGTCATCTGCCTCTGAGCACTGCCCAGTTATCGGAAGTAGCTCCGAGAGGCCTGTTCACTGAGCACCCTTCAGGAAGGCTGGGTGAACTTTGGCCCAAAGAATCAGCCCGAGATAAACATCCACGCAGATAGCGGCTGAGCTGAAGGAGAGATGTGAGGAGAGCATTGCTGTGTACTGTGGCAAGGGCCAAACTGAAGCAGGAAAGGTGGGCCCTGAGCCAACAGGCTCTACGAAGAAAGGACGAACCAGAAGAGGAGGAGGAGAAGGAGCTGGAGAAAGAAGACAGTAGAGTGCATGACCGCCCGTAGTGCTGTGTTTGGAGAGCGTGTTCAGACAATTATTTTGCTAAGAATATGAATTCATGAGTATTTCCTCATTGGCTCAATATAAAAACTGTACAGATTTTTGTAGAGCCAATAAAATTCTTTGTAGAGGAAATATTTTTCTAAATATACAGGCTGTAACTTTGTAGGGAGCTACTACATACAGTGCTTAAAGCTTCTACATGAATGCCCTAAATATTTAATGCTTAATTTCTTGAGTGTGATAGCACACCAAACCCATAGAAATTAGTAGCAACAGCAAGTTTTGGATGTTTGTTTTGTTTTTAAAGTACTAGGGATTGAACCCAGGACCTTTGCCCCCTTCCCCCTAGACAAGGTCTTAATAAGTTGTTTGCCACAGGTGGTCTTGAACTTGTGGTCCTCCTGCCTCAGCCTCTCAAATTCTGGGTTTTTAATGTGTTGTATTTTGTGATATTTTTAAAAATTAAATTAAAATTAAAATTAAAATTATACTTTAAAAAAATCAACCATTTAAATTGTCTGGAAGTTGTCTCGAGGGCATGTAGCAAATGGAGAAACATCTAGTCCAGGAAGGCTGCTAAATCTTGGTGGATATCTGTGGCATTTGAACAGAGACCCAGTCTTCCCCCTCTTCCCTCCCAGCACAGATCAGTGATGGAAACTCTACTCCGGGAGTGTCTGGCTGAGATGGGTCTCTTCTGCCTGGCTCCTGGTCTAGGCCTGTGGTTTCACCTTGGGAGAGGCAACCTCATAGACAGTCAACACCCTGCCCTGGCAAAAGCCTGCTTCCGTCAGACTTTGAGCAATTTATTCAAAGGTTGAGGTAGAGAACAATAGCACAATCAGCTATCAATTAGAGGAGGCTGACAGGGTGTGCACAGCACACACAGACAGCCTAGAGCAGTGGCTGAGGAGCCGGGTCCCACCCCAGGCTGCCACTGCTGGGGAAACAGACTGACTTAAGCAAGTAACAGGGAGCAGCCCTCCAGTTCCGAATTGCTGCACTGTGCTATCTAAATTGTTTACTTTCCAACAAAATATTTTGAGACATATAAAGAAACCAATGGACAAGCAGAAAAAATAACTACAGCACCTGTGAGGAGGTAGCCTGCAAATACGGTGTTGCAAATATGTTCAAAGTCCTGGAAACCGTCCAGAGAACTGAAGGAAGGCATGGTTATAGTGCCTCAGTTAGTACGGAATATCAGTGAGGAGAAAGTGGCAGAACTATAAAAATGTAAACCTTAGAGTTAAAAAGTATAACCAAGTTGAAAAGTTCACTGAAAGGGTTCAACAGCAGATTTAAGCTGGTAGAAGAAAGAATTGGTGAATTGGAAAGTAGGTGATGAAAATTATGCAGACTAAAGAACGGAGAGAAAGACAGGTGCAGAAGGTTCACTAAACACAGGGTGCGTGTGATGGGACCAGCAGCAAACATTGTAAAAGGAGTGGAAACAATATTTCAAGAAATAGTGAAGGAAAACTTTCCAAACTGATGAACAACATTAATGCCACATCCAAAAAGCTGATGCAGTCTAGGAAGGTAAGCTGGAAGAGATTCGCACTCCAACGTAGGAAAAGCAAAAGACTGAAAAACAAGAGAGAATCTTGAAAATAGCCAGAGGAGGCAGCTTATCACCTCCAGAGAACCTCAACGAGGTGAACACCAATTTTGCAGTCCCGGCAGAGACCTAAATGAATACTCATCAAAGAGCAGAAGTGAAGCACAAAGGAAAAAAGAAAAATAGTTAAATTGATTTTGTCAACATTACAAACGTTTGTGCTTCAGAGGACACCCTCGAATATCATTCAAGTGAAAATACAGTACACAGGATGAGGGAAGTATTTATAAATCAGATATCTAATAAAGGACTTACATCCGTTGTATGTGAAGATGTCTTGCACTTCAGTTAGAAAAATGAAACAAAACAGGCACATGTGCCCAGATGAAAAATGAGTGAAAAATCCTAGAAAGATGTGCAAATGATGGACGTACACAGGAAAGGAAGTTCAACGCTGTCAGTCACAAACCAAGTGGAATTAAGTAGAAGGTGCAGGTTTATACCTGATAGAATGGTGCAAGCAAAGAGCAGACAAAAGTTTCAGTGAAGATGAGGGGCATGGGAAGCTTCAGATTGCTAGTGGGAACGCAAAACAGCGTGGTCCCTGGAGGAACTCGGGGCTCTGTAAAATGTTAAAGGCCAGGTTGTCACATGACCCAGTAATGTTGCTATATGTTTATCCAAGAAGTATGAAAACGTGGTTTCCACAAAATCTTCCACGTGAATATTCATGTAGCATTGTTGATAATAGTAAGAAAAGGGGAAACAACTGGTAGCCTTAATTGAAGAATGGATGAATACAATGTATACCTATACTTTGGAATGTTATTCGGCAATAAAAAAAATGAAGTTCCCATAGAAGCTACAACACAAAGAAACCAAAAATATACTAAATGAAATAAGCCAGTCCCAATGGGCCGCACTATACAGACAGAAGGTAAATTTGTGTTTGCCTAGGCCAAGAATGGTGAGGCAAATGGGAAAGACTAGTTACTACAGGATTTCCTTTGGGATCTTTAGGGTTCTAAAGTTAGATTGTGGTAATGATTGTGCAACCTCTAAATGTGCTAGAACTATTTAATTCTGGGTGTTAAATGGGTGGATTCTAGTGTCCAAAAATTATATCTCAGCAAGACCTTTTTTTAAGTGTGAAGGAGAAAAGCAGGAAAACAGTTTGGCAGTGTTAGGAAGGCAGGAAGGAGTTGCTGCCCTCAGAGAGGATGGAAAAGCTTCACTGAGGTGGCACTGGACTTGAGAAGGTGAGGTAGCAAGCCATGCTGCTGTCTGCAGGAGGAGCATTCCTGACTGGAGGAGCAAGTGCAGAGGGATGGACCTTGTGGGCAGCAGGGACCGGAGTGTAGCAGGAAATGCCAGGGAAGCCGTGGGACCTGGACCTGCAGGGCCTTCTTCAGACATAGGTGGCATTATGGGTTTTGATCAGAAACCTGCCAAGCTCCAGTGTTTGTTTCTAGAAATCACCATGGTTGTAATGTTGTGACTAGACCAGCTAGGGGTACTAGTAGCCTAGGAGAAAGCAAGAGCTGAGGAGACAGAGGGCAGTGATACAAAGGCAGAGGAAAGGCATTTGGTTCTGTGTTCATCCTGAAGGTAAAGCCAAGGTATTAGTGAAGGGTTGAAAATGTTTAGCATCAAGAACTGGATATTGGGCCGAGGATGTAGCTAAGTGGCATTGTGCCTGCCTTGGAAGCACAAGGTCCTGAGTTCTGTCCCCAACACCAAGAAAAAGAACTGGATAGTGAAAGTGTCTGGATCTGTAGGCCACATGGTCTTTGTTGCAACCACTCAGCTTCTCTGTTGGAGCATGAATGTAGCCCTCAACACTACATAAGTGAACAGCCCGATTGTGTTATGAAGAGAAGAAGCAACCCCGATTCGTCCCATGAGAGGCAGCTTACCAGCCTCTAGGATAGAAGTCAGCGGCAGAAGGAAGAAAGGAGAGAAGGGGCGGTGTTTGTTCTTCCTGGGGTCACCGCCACCTGACACTGCGAAGACTGCAGGCAGAGCGGGTCTGTGGGGGTAGGGCCAGGTGGCCCTCAGGTGCGGGTGTGACACCGGCAGGGGCAGGTGAGCGTGAGCCTGGCGTGCATGGCGAAGTCTGGCCTGGAGTCGCCAGTATGGAGGCTCTAGGAAGAGCCCTGCATGGACCTGAGCAAAGCAGCGAAGCAGGCGAAAGCAGCCGCGGTTGCTGGACTGAGCCCTGTGTTCTCCAGTACTGAACCATCGAGGAGAGGAGCTGGCAAAACACCAAGCAAGAGTGGGTGGTGTCTGGGAAGATGGGACATCCTGCGAGCTGCAGAAAGAGACTGGTTCAGGGAGGTCAGTGTCCTGCTTTCCTTTTCCTCCTGGAGTGCAATTGAGCAAAGAAATGTTCTAATAAGAATGGTCCTGGATTTCCTCTAATTTTTAGAACAAAAATTAGAAAAAATCATAATCCAACTTTTCACTAATTCAATCAGTGTTTATGAGCTTCCAGGCCAGGAGGCACGGGGACTTGGAATTGAGTGATGAGCTGCCCTGGACGGTGGCATCTGCTTAGAGAGGGTGACATCCGTCCCACTGACCAAGGGTGGGTCACAGGCTCTGACCAGGGCTGTGGGACACAGCACCGAGCAATGACTGCATCCTCCTCCTATACAGAGAATTGATCTAACCTGGAGGGCTGGGAACATCTGTGCTTTCTGTTTTTAGTAAGAAAATAGCTCCACCATTTCACACACTAATTGGTCCGTACTTGGGTTTTGAGAGGAAGGATGAGGAATGGTGTGGGATTTGTAATCAGACCCAGGACCTGATCTCAGCTGTGGACCTTGGCATCACTCCTACCCTCTGAAGCCCCTGTCCTCACCTGCCTGATGGGGGTCACGGGAGCTGCATTGGAGACATGGTGAGCACTTGGTGCATTAAGATGTGCAAAGCACGGGTGCCTGCATCCCTCTTGTTCTTGGGAAATCCAGTGTGTCAGTCTGCAGAGCTGTGTCGTTTCACCTCCCAGGGTACTCTTCCCAGGGCAGGTCTTTGCTGTTGGTTTTCAACTTTATGGAGCAGACAGTTTTTAGTCTTTTTTCTAGAATTCTTTTCACATTGCCAGTGTTTTCCAAAGAGCAGTGTGGGGGAGCCTGCATGCCCACCTGAAAGGTGCCAGGAAACCAAAGCAACTCTGGGGAGTTTGCACTCGGCCTCTTGTCTCTTATGTCAAGGAATTCAGGTGTTTGGTCAGCTGTTTATTCAGATTACTTTTGGTCCCCCAAAGCTGCCGCAGTAAGTGCGGCTTTCTTTGTCTGAGAAAAACTGCTAGCACATCATGCCACTTTAATGATGTTTTCATGGAAATATGCAATGGTAAGCCCATTTAAATCATTGATGTGATTTTTAATCTTTTTGGGGGACGGGAACCCGATCTTCAACAGTCTTTCATTTTGATGCGCACAGTCTAGCTTGGCCATATTTTTCACTTTAATTAATGTAATTAAAGGAGGATAAAAGGTTGTGTTAAAATTTTGTGTGTTTGATTATTGGGATCAAGAATTATTAAAATGTATGAAAGGTGGCACGTTCCTAAGATGATGGGGAAAAGGAGGCCTTGTTTCTGGGTTTAAAGTGTGCCAGATGTTTTTTCCACAATATTTAGAAATGTCCATGATCTGAGAAGCATCCATAATATGGAAACTCACAAATATATGAGGAAGAAGGCTTGGGAGGTGAAGAGACCTTGGCCTTGTGTTTATCGTGAAAAGTCCTTGACTTTTATCATTTATGGCACCAGAAATCCTTTTGTCTTGGTTGCTTTTATTGTTGCTGAGACAAAATACCCAATACCAAAGTTAAAGATGGAAAGGTTTATCATAGATCATAGTTTGTAGAACTTTCAGTCCATAGTTGGCTGGCTCCATGGCAGGGCAGCGTGGCAGAGGGCATCACAGAGGAGAAACAGTCCATGGCAGGCAGAAGGCAGTGAAGCAGCAAATTACAGCAATAGACCTCTTTCTGTGCCTTATATTCCATTCAGGCCATGCATGCTTAGGGCGTGTAGCACTCACACTGAGGGTAGGACACTGTTAATCCCAGCGTCACATACCCTAGATCCAGCCACCTCTGAAAAGCCCCACCTATGACCACATGAGGCTGTGGAGGGATGTCTACATACAGGCCATAGCACCTTCTTTTCCCTTCTGTGGAAATCATGTGTGAGCTGGGCAGAGTGGCTCACACTATAATCTCAGCTACTCGGGGCTGAGGCAGGAGGATGGCAAGTTCAGGGTCAGTCCAAGCCACTTAGCTGGATCTTGTCTCAAAATAAAAATGGCTGGTGATGTAGCTTGGCACTCTTGGTTCAATCCCCAGTAGTGGCGAGAGAGAGGAAGGGGAAGAGAAGAAGGAGAGAGAAAAAAAGCCGAGGGGAAAATAAGTTTTGATATTATGGGTTAGACACTCTCCAAAGTACTTATGTTTTCTGTACTGTGGTGCATGTAATATTTCTCAGTCTTTGAAGGGTAAATGTCTAATTTTATAGGTAGAGAAACTGAGTTTAGAGAGAGTGAGGTGCCTGTCATTGCCACGGTCAAGCGGCTACCAGTCAGTGAAGTCAGATTCCATGCACGTTTGTGGTGGCGTTCCTTAAATGATGGTGCCCTGCCTGTTGTAGGAGATACATTGTAGCTGTGAGTTGGAAGAGTGATCAAAAACTATTGAGGATTTCTCTCTTAAGCATTTCTTTTCTGTGAATGCAGCTCTACCTTTGTAGATAATTACTGTATCTTTACCTGCATTGTGGACCCTCCACCTTTTTTTTTCTATGTGATAACTTGGATTGGATATTGTTTAAAGTTCATAACAATTTAGAATATATTCTGCATTTTCTCCCTGTTGAGGGGGAACAGATGAAACTTTGATCTTAGTGTTCATTCAAGACTATCTCCGGGGTCTTTTGGATGTTAAATATCCCTTTGTTTTAAGACATTGTGGGTTTAAGAGAGTGTGGATTTTTAAAAGTGTTTTTGCATAACAAAAAGGGAAATTGAGCACAGTGACATTTACTGGAACTGCCCATGATCCACTGTCCTTTTCTTCCTGGGCATACACTTCTCAGCCCTGGCAGGGAATGGGGCTGGTTTGATCAGTAAGAGTGGTACTATTCATCTCTAAGCTGAATCATTTAAAAGCATATTCAGTGCTATCTCAGTTACTTTCTTGTTGCTGGAATGAGATACCCAACACCCACAAGTTAAAGGAGGAAAGGTTTATTTCAGCTCACAAATTGTAGTGTTAGTCCGTATTCAGCTGGCTCCAAGGCTGGACAGCATGGCTGAGGGGCCTGGCAGAGGAGCAGTAGTCCACGGAGGGAAGGCAAGAGGCAGCAAGCAGCAGCATTAAGCCTTCCTTTCCCTTTTATGTCATCCAGGAGCTGCCTGGGAATCCTCTGAATGGCTAACCATCTTGGCTTGAGGGAGGGGGCAACAGATCCCAGGGCTTGGATTCTGTGTTATAGGGTCATCACCTAGTCTAACCATTGTTAGCTTTATGCCACACATTTACTTTGTTAGATTTTAAATCTAAATGTCAGAAACCCACTCTTGAGTAGACCACTTAAAACTACATACACAATCAATTTTAAAATAAAATAAATTTAAACAAACCTTATTAAATGTGTAGTTTGAACCTTCAGTACCATCTATTACACTAGTTAGCATTTACAATAGCAAGGCCAAAAGGTCCTAATGTAGACCGCCCAGGATGGCTTATCTTCCTGAGATTCTCCAAAATCCAATATACTCTCTTTTTTATGAGTAACTTGAACCAGTTCTTAATCATCTCAGATTCAAAAGTCTTCCATAGATCCAAGTAAAATCATCTTCAAAAAATTAATTTCTTATTTTATGCCTAGGGAAATGGAGATTTAAGAATTGCTCATTACACCCTTCCTCACAAAGCCTTTCTGCCAGGAGGTCACGGTCCTGTCGTCACTTACCCTTCTCCCTGTGAGCCTCTAACAGGATTCTGACTAATGCCATGCAGAGTGGGGGTGATGTGGTTCCCAGCATATATGGAGCAGCCTTTGTCATCACAGGCCATTGCCCTGTTGGTGCCTTCACAATTGTCTGCCCTCGCAGAAGGAGATTTCAGTTCCAGGTTTGTGTTAACACCTTCTCCCACATTAGTGCTTTTCTTCCTACTTAGAACTCCCTCTCTAGCTGCTAAAATTTGACCTTGGCTATTTCAGCAGTCTTTTTATTTATAGCTTGTGAAGTTTGTGTCATGCTTAGGAAGACCTTCCCCATAAAAAAGTGTTATCATTAACTCCAAAAGAGTAAAATTGCTTTTGACCAGGGACCTGACTCTGCACCCCTCTGACCTTCACCACCATTGGTCACATCCTCATCCTCCTTGTCCTTCCGCCTGTGTACTCTGTATAGTTACAGTCATTGATGGGAATGTCCTGTCCCTGGCTTGTGTCCCAACAGGAGTGAGCTCTGCATCACAGATCTCTGATAAATGCTTTCCGGGGTGTCTCCTGTGTATTTGCTACTGCCTGTTCGTCCCCTTCCTCGGCCCTATGAAGTTTGCTCTCCCAAATGTGGAATTTTGGTCTGTGTTTATAAACACAGTGAAAGTTTTGTCCCTGTTTATCAGGTCCTGGAAATTTCCAAAGTACTTGTCATGCCACCTTGTTGAATACCTGACAACACATTTTCCAAAAATCTGCAGAAGAATGACTTCCAGAATGAAAATAACTGCCCCAAACTTATCAGTCTGTAGACTGTGTTACTTTCATGTTTCTGCAGCCATACCCTACAGATGCCTCACTTCCTTCCACACCATGTCTCCCAGCCACAGCCAGATCTCTCGGGCTCTCACCCTGCCATGACACACACATCCTGCTCTGATTCTGTCATCGTCTTCTCCCTTCATTGCCAAACTCTTTTAAAACCAGACCCATGTCTGTCGTGGTCATTGTCTTATTTACTTTCTCATTTCTGGGCCAAAATGCCTGACACCCACAGGATGAAGGGGGAGAGGTTTATTCTGGCTCACAGTTACAGAGGGTCAGTCCATAGTCAGCTGCTCCCAAGCAGGGCTGCACAGCAGAGCAGAAAGAGCTCTTTCCACCGGTCCTCAGCTCACAGTGTCACACCCAGCTGTAAACCCATCAGTGGACTGATCCTGTGCCCCACACCCAGGATCCACCGCCTCTCGAGAGTCCCAGCTGTGAGCACATGAGGTTTTGCGAGGGGTACATCTAGACACACACTGTAACCAGTCGCCATATCTCCCAGGCCTACCACAGTGGCTGATGATTTGTGCGAGCTCATCTAATGAGTGAGTGGATGCATGAGTGGAGAGAGGGCGCCTCTATGCACCCCAGAAATACATAAGGTAGTGCTGACTTAAAGTGATTCACTATGACTTTCCCCTTTGCAGTGCTGACAAAGCCCCATGCTTTCAGCAGAAAGCATATTTAGAAATCTGAGCTCTTCCCAGGTTGGTGAGGCACAATCTGATCCTCCCTGTGATGGGCAGCAGCAGCAAGCGGCCGCGCACAGTCAGCACCATCACAGGACCCACGGGGTTGCTAAGCTGGTGTGTCAGAGTGATCTGCAGCTTCCTGGCGTTTTTAGCTGGTGACAATCAGTTGGGATGTCGCCCATTGTGAGTCTAGGAGCACTCGAGGTTGTGTTGCCCTGGGTGGGGCCCCCAGGGCCTCTTGGTTGTCTTTCTGCTTCCTTTCCTAGTTTCACAGCAGTTGTGTAGCGTGTTGTGCCATGAAGAAAGGGGAGCACTGCGGCTCATCTATGTCAGCCGGAGCTTGGAGTTGTGCCCTGGTAGTAGGGATGGTTTTGTGGTCTTCTCTTTACCCACTTCCTGCCACCTTGTGAACTTATTCACTTAACTGAGTAGTGCTAAAGTTACTGCTGGAAGTATCATTTCTTCCACCAACAGTGAACAAGTTTATGTACTATGTGCTAGGTTCAGTACTGAAGGTCTCACTTTTGACATTGCCCAGAAACCCTGTGAGGCCACAAACTTAGTATTCTCTGTGTCATCGTCAGTGTCATCATCACTAGGATAAAATACCCACATCTGCACTTTGAAGGAGGAAGCTTATTTTGGCTCACAGTTCAGTCCATAGTGGGCTGGGTGCAGGGCAGAAAAGCACGCCAGAGGAGACCTGCTTAGGGCATGGTGGGCAGGAAGTAGAGAGCGCACGAGGAGCTGGGAGATGAACCCTTGCAGGCCACACCCCAGGAGCCCCCTCTTCTGAGCAGACCCCACCTCCTGACAGCAGTCAGCTCTGAGCCCCCAGTCTAGTCATCTTCTAAAAACCGTGCCCACAAGTGCATGAGACCCTCAGGGGCATCTGGATAGAAACCATGGCGCCCTGTGTTACAGACGAGACCCCCGGGCCCCAGACCGTACAGCCAGTGGGTGCCAAAGCCAGAGTCAGAGCCCAGACCACCATTCCAGACCCTCGGTACAGCTAATGCTTATGAAGCTGGCAGCTGTGCGTCACATCTGCTCCAGGTGAAGGTGAGTCTCCTGTCACTCCCCGTCCACCTCCTCTCCAGCACTTCTGTGTCAGTCACTCGAGACTGGCTTCGCGTAGTCTCGTGTGATCCGCTGCTGCTGAGGAGGGCGGAGTAGGTCCCCATCTTCAGGTAAGAATCCCAGCGCAGGAGGTCCGAGTGATGTGGTCACGCCACACATGGGCAGGAGGCCACTGTTTGCACTTGCGCGTTGGTGGCCCCGGGCTGTTAGGTTCATTAACTGGACTTCTGAAAGGCGGTGGGGGTTGGTGGTTCCATGTGACAGAGACCGAAGGCAGGAGCGACTCGTTCACTTGTGTTCCATATCTCTTGGTGAAAAGTCATTCCAGGTCCCATGATTCTCACCATGAAAGGTCTTCTCTGAACCGGAGAGAAGCATTCTGAAAGAAATTATTAAGCATTATTAATATAATTACATATAACAAAAGACATAATTTAACTTCCCCATATCCAACAAAGAAACTCATTTGAAGCTTCAGGCGCTCCAGCTGAAAGGGCAGCGCTCCTGAGTGGGCTCTCAGGAGGCCTGTGAGGCCTGCTGCTTTGTCCAGAGCTGCTCTGCCTCCGGGCCCCTCGTTGCTCCCTGCCACCTCCCCTCTGGCGAGCGCTTCCTTATCCAGGCACCAGATCAGCCCGGCCTGGCTTCCACCTGGTATGAGAGGGACAGGCACCAAGGAGAGAGGAATTTATTTAAGTAACGAAGGATGACTGTGAAATACAGGAGAGAACCAATGGCCGTCTTAGTGGACAGAACACCTCAGCGAATTTTTCTGACTTCATGCAAAATCTCACAGACCACTCCTGCTTGCGTGTGATGTTGTGTAATCCGCACCGTAGTTCTACTGGATATTTGCATTTCTGTTGTGAAGTTTAAGTACACAGCAGCGGTAGGGAGCAGAGGAACACCCAGACCCTAGAATCTTGTGTAGCATGGAGTCTGTGCTTAGTAAATACTTACATGGTGAGTGACTGGCACAGGCAGTCACTAAAGACCCTCAAGTGAAGTCACTTTGCTAGTGAGAAGTAAGGCCAGGAATCCAACCCAGAGCTCTCCCACTCTATTTAGTTCTCTCTTCCTAAATCCATGGATTGGCCTCTTTGAGTATGATGCAGGAAATGGAGACTCCAGCCCAGAGGCGTGGGGAAGCTCGAGTAGTGGGGTCTAGTGAGACCTTGGAGGGGTCCTCCTCCGCCTGGCCTCTGGTTTCCAGCCTGACAAATGAGGATGTGGAGACAAAGCTCCCCAAGGGCCTGGGCCCCCTCAGATTCTCCTGGGCAGGCTTCTCCCTGAGGTGCTTGCTCGGGATTGCAGGGAGAGGGAAGCCGTCAGTGTGTTTGATTCCAGAGCACACCAAAATTCAAAGGTGTCCCAGTCCCAGGCCGACAAGTAGCTGATGGCTTGACATGAAAGTTGGAGGAAAGAAGGCGAAATGAAGTACCACGTTGGAAGGCTCAGGACTGCTTTTGGTTTGGGGATGGGGCAGCCCTGATGCCGCACATAATTGGAAACAGGCGCTCAGGTCGATGACTGCCCAGCTCTGATCCCCGGCACATCAGAACACTGCTTTTGAAAAGGAAAAGCAGCCGTGTGTCTTTAAGCTTCTCTTCTTATGCGTGATTTCTTTGGTGCTTGAGGAGGCTGCCTAGGGGCACCTCAGCCTCAGCAAAGGCTTTCTCCCTTCTCCCTGGCTCTGGGATTATTGATTTGGAAGGCAAGGCTCATTTACATGCAAATAAATCTGCGAGTGGCCTGGGCTGGGCCGTCCAGATGCGGTGACTGACTTGCTGACATCACGGCCTTATTAGCATGCGGAGGATGCAGGCACTGCAACAGCGACTTCTCTGGCACCACCAGCCTCTCCGCCGCTGCTGCCGATTATTATTATTTTTTGGCCGAGCTGCACATTTCCTGGCTCCGCGGCGTGGACTGTGCACGCAGCTCGCTGGTCTTCCCAATCTGGCCCAGGATCAATTGGTGACGCTGAGCCTGGGGTCTGTGACTTCCTTTAGGCTGCTGTGGAGGAGGAGAGTTCAGAGGAAATTGGGGCTCTGGAGACAGTGGCTGGAGAGCTCTGGCCAACCCAGAAAAAGGGCAGAAGTCACACTCCCTGAGCTCGCAGGGTCTCCAGCAGGATCTGGACCGGCAGTGGCGAGGAAGTGCAGAGCCTGCCGCTGCTGTCAGGAGGGCGCAGATCTGCAAAGGCATCAGAAAGGGGAAGAAGATGCATTGGCTGCTTGAGGTCCTGCTTGTGCTCTTAGAAACCAGACCCGGGGAGAAAGTGAACCGGGGCATTTGACAAGCTCCAGGATCTGGGGACGCCTCCTCAGAAACTGGGCACCTCATCTTCCCTGGAGGTGGTAAGAAATTTGCTTTAATTCACATTATTGAATGGCGGTGTATTTTCTAGAGAAGATGAGAAACATGTAGGCTCTTGGGATAGAGAGAGGATGTTATCTTGGGCAGCTGGTGTTTCCGGTGCTCTAGCTCCTTTTGCCTTTCTTTTCCTTATTGGAAAGTTCAGTTGCAGAGTCATGGGTATAAGATGTCCCAAAGAAACGCGTCAGTCTTGGTGCTTATGAAGTCAGGTGCACCTAACAGAGCACCTTTCTTAATAACAACAGCAACAACGATGATGACGATGATGATGGGGAAAGGGTTAAAAGCCCAGACACCTGGCAGTGTTGATGCACTGCTGTCATTTCAGGGCACGATGTTCCAACATCGGAAGCGTGGCCATCAGTGCTCAGCCAAGACTTCCTGGGAAGCAGTGACTCTCGTATTATTTGGGTTAAATGTTAGCCAGTGCTTTCAGACTAGAAATGGTGACACAACCTCAGAATCTGCCTGCACAGCCTGCTGGAGCACGTCATTTGTTCTGTTCCCTACCCTGGGCTTTCGGATGCAGTTTTCATGGTTTGGGGTCTCCCAGAAAGTGCTCGTGGCATCACTAATGTGCCATGGAGGTCTTGTGCTGAGACACAGGCTTCCACCCCATTGCTCTGCTGTGCCACCTGGACCTGTGCCGGGCCCAGGAGGACCTCTGTGAGCTGTAAGTCGTCCGGCCAGGGCCGAGCCACGCCGGAGCAAATGCTGTGTGCCGGGTACGATGCCACTCGCCTGTCCACTGTGGCTCCGGCTTCAAGAGTTCTACTTCCAGTGTGAGTGCGTCCAGGGCACCGTCGGGGGGCTCCGTGTGCTGCTCGTCTGCGGACGCGCACTGCCACGCCTCTGAAAGCCTTCCTAAACCCACGGGGCAGCCCGGCTGCCTCGCTGAGGCCAAGCTGCCTGCTCTCTCCTGGGCCCCCGAAGGCCGACTGCCTGCGATGGTTTTCACAGATGGGTGGGGGCGATGGTTCCCGGTCTCCAGAGTGAGTCACAACTTAGACGGAATTACCATCCTCTGGAAATTTGGATTTCGGTGCTTCCTTGAGTGCGTATAAAGGTTTTGCCTTTCCATCAAGTGTTCTTTCCGGTGGGGAGTCTTTTTAATGTGAAAATTAAAACCTGTCAGCTCCATCGGGCAGTGTGTGTACAGAGTCACGGGGCAGGCAGAGGGGAAAGAGCACATGGGAGGTGACCTGTGTGGAGGCTCGCCCGTGCAGCATGGGTCAGGTTAGAGGTGCGGGAAGGGTGGTGCCCGGGAGGCTGGAGCGGGAGGGACTCGCAGGTGAGCGGCAGGAGCCAAGGTTGTTCCAGAGCCGAGCCGCACAAAGCCGCATCTCTGAGGCTCAGAGGGTCGATCCCTGTGTGGAGCAGGCGCTGTGGAGGGGGGGCATTCGATGAGCGGCGCCTGAGATGGCCAGGTGCGGCCACACAGCAAACGTCTGGGAGGCATTAGCTGTCGGCATTGTTGGCATTGGCCTTGTTTCTTTCTCGTCATTATCACTGTCTGTGGTGTTGTCGAACACGAAGCAGTGCCTTGGAAGAGCACTGTGCTCCCTTGCATCGCCAGCAGAGGCTGTGCCGGCGGAGAGGTGCTGCCTCCGTCCCTGTTGGGGCTGACCCTCCCTCAGAGCAGCTCCCTGAGGACTGACCTGACAGCAGGAGGGCCGCCTCCAGAGCCACCGCGTGCCGCAGAAGTAAACGTGGCTGGGGTGCAGTCAGTGCTGGCGGGGCTCAGCACCCTGAGAGAAGGCCTCCTGCCTTGTCGCTGACAAGTCCCGTGGAGACAGCTGTGGGATCCACATGAGAACCAGTGTGTTTCTGGATTTCTCTTCTGCTCCTGCTCTGCGTGCAAGAAGCAGTCCTTCCTTTCCTCGGTCTTTGCAGTGTAGACACTTAGCATTTACTTTGCCATCCAGGGAGGCCACTGAATATATTCTGTACCCACTGGGTGGCTCCTCCAAAGGCTGAATTTGTGCCACCACCTGGGTGGCTTTCCTTTTGGCATTGGCCTTTAAGGGAAAGGACTCTGCCTCCCTGCCTGCCTGCCCATGAGCACCCTCGCTGGCTTTGTTTCACATCCAGTGCTGTGACCCATCTTTGCCAAAACCTGTGCTCCTCGTCCACGCCATAGGTACCCTGCCATGTACAGCTGGGCAGCTGCTTCCCCTGTCCTCCCAGCATCTGTCTTCTGAATTTGGGAGAAATGTTTCTCCGGTGCAGGGGTCTCTAAGACAAAAGTGAATTAAGGAGTCAGAGGAGTCTGGTAAACAGCTCTCAGGAAACTCAGACTCGGGAACTGATTCCTGGCCACCGCTAGTCTTGGTAGAGTTGTGTTTTACGGGGAGAGCCTTGCTTGTGCCTGGAGGGGAGCCCACCTGCACTGCCCTCGGCTCAGTAGACGTGCCCTTGGGAGAGTCGCCCAGCCTCTCTAAGCTTTGGCTTCTGCATGTGAGTGTTGGGAGTGATCCCTGCGCGTGGGAGAGTGTGTGCAGGAGCCTGCCCGGTTCCTGGCGCTCACAGGGTGAGTATTTATTTCCCTCTGGTGCCAACGACGTTCATGTTTCCCACTTAATTGCAACCTGTGAACAACAGGGGACGATGGTTTTAATATTCATTTGTCAGAAAAACTGAAGGCCAAGGAGATAAAATAAGTAACCCCAGTGTCACAGCTGGTGACAGCTCCTGGTCCCCAGTGCTGCTCGCAGTGACCTGGATTGCATGTGCCCAGAGACTGAGCAGGCTCCCACCTACAGTACCTCTCTGATCAGAAGCCCCCAGGCCCTAGGCCCCCTCTTTCCTTCTGTCTTAAAGTGCACAAGAGTCAGATGCTTAGTCCCTTAAGAAGGAGTTCTAGGTGACATTTGGGTGAGGACTGTGTCTGTGCCTTTCTCTCTGTGATTGTGCGCTTGTAAGCCATCGGGTAACTCTTGGTGATTGTGACCATGGGTGCCACGAGCCAGGATGCTTGGGACTATGCTTTGGCAAAGTCTGTTTCCCTCCTTGGTGCATTTTCACTGCCACCTGTCACCTTGCTTTTGCCCCAGCCTATAAACATTTTAAGTGAAACTTTCTGGTTTCACATGTGTGCGTGTTTCAATCAGGCAGGGGAGAAAATCTTTACTAGAGACTTGCTAAGTTGAATTTGGAGACCTGGTTTTCTTTTCTCTTTGGTCTATTGTTTGAGCAGTTCATTATCTGGAGCTTGAAACTGGAGGCTTGCCTGTTCTGTTATTTCCCTGGAGACAGGCAGAGGGAGAGGAAGGCAAGGCTGCTGGGCCGGCTGGGGTGTGGCTGAGTGACAGAGGCTCCCAGCCGCCCAAGGCCCTGGTTCAGTCCCCAGCAGGGGGTGGGAGGGGCAGGAAGGGAAGCAGCTGACAGAGCCCAGAGCACATCACCAGCCACCATGTGAGGGCGAAGCTGGAGACAAGGCCTCTGTTCTCCTTAGCTAAAATGCCTCTCCCCATCTGTCCTATAAGATCACACTGAAGCCATTTTAAATCCTAAACTGTCCTTGTGACAAGAACTACTGGAGCCACTGGGCCATTGCTAAAGTGCATTTGTTAAGAGGAGCCGCATTCGAGTCCAGGGTGAGCCTGCCTTTCCCGGTGGGTGCGCAGGGGGCACTCAGCACGGCCTGGCTCTGCGCCTGTGACAATCAAGTCAGCTGAATGAAGACTCAAATAGAGCGCTGAATGAGAGCTGAAGAAGAGCACACTGGGAGGAAATCGGGAGCGGCTCATCGGACACTGTGTCCCCGGGGCCACGCTCACTCCAGGCAGCAGAGGGAACCTACGGGTTGGAGGAATACCAGCAGTTCCTGGCCCCCCTCTGTCTGACCATCCTGGGCCTTTCTGTTGGGAAGCTGAGGAGAGGTAAACTCACCGGCCAGCTCATTCCCACCTAGACGCCGATCACTCTGCCATCCTACTCGCCTTGGGAGCCCATCCGCCTCAGGTCCTTCCCCTCCCTGGCTCCTGAGAGTCAAATCTTTTAAATATTACCCAGCCCCATCTGGGGTTAAGAGTAACTGGGACAAAAATTCTTAGCGTTTCGTTTTAACCTGGGCAGTGTGCCATTTTTCCAGCTCTTTTCCTGGCATCCACTCATCACTTGGGAGCCCATAAAGATGCTTGTTCATGAAAGTTCCAGGGCTCAGCTGAGAGACTCTCTGGTCACAAAGTCAGCTGTCATGTGTGTGGAAGTGTGTGTTTGGGGCATCCGTGTGTCCATACGTAGTCTGTACATTGGTGGTTATATGGATGCCTAGAAAAAACAGTGGTCCCGGGCTGGGCCCCCTGGCCGTCCTGTATGGAGCAGGCTTTCTGTAACTCGCCTTACGATTCCTGCCGGGTATCGCTACCCCAGGCAGTAAAAAGCAAAGCTGGAGTTGGAATCCAGAATAACCCTCGTCCAAAGCCTGCACTCTATGCACCATTCTTGGCTTCTTCACACTTTTTATTGTAATATCTCTGAGTGCTTTTTGCTTTCCTTCTATATCTTCTCCATGGATACCTCATTCGAAAAGCACCTCATTATTTAGCTGTTGATGTGCAATGTCTTTCATTGATCTTTTGGCAAAATTGGAAACATCGAAGAGAATAGGTCAGGCATGAAAGGAGCCTACCGCTCTGGATGTGGCTTTCAGGATGGAAGAGTTAAGTGTGGGCAGGGAGTCCAGAAGACCCAGGGGTGAGGAATAAAACCCACCGGCCTCAGGAGGAAGTCCTTCGTGGGATGGGACGAGCCTGAGGAGCTGCAACAACTGGACCGGTGGTCGGGGCACCTCGGTTCAGGACGGAGGCCAGAGTCGGTGCTCTTGACTCCAGTGGGGGCACACTGGGGGCTGGGCCATGTCTCTTTCACCCTCTGAGCCTCAGCTCTGTCTTCCCGAACATGAGAGTCCCAAGGAGACAATGTGGAAGTTTCCTTCCAGTCCTGTCGTGGAAGGGCTGTGACAGGCACTATTGGTTGCTATTTGACAGGAGTGAAAAGGTCAGGTTTTCTCTGGGATGCAGCCTCTCTGTGTGGCGAATGTGTGCTGGGCTATGAGAAAGAGCCCGGGGCAGGCTTGGCTTCCTGAAGAACGTCTGGACTCCGGATGTCCGCCCGGGCTCCTTGTTCTGTGCCTGTGCCTGGGGGTCCTGCAGCGCGCCAGGACCAGGTGGCGAGCACCCAGGGCCGCCGCACCGCTTCTAACTCAGTGTGGACAGGCCCAGAGGGCTCTGTGGGAAAGTCCTGCTGAATTCAGAAGCCCGGTTCTGATCCCGTCGTGTCCTTCCTTATTTGAGTAAACCTCGTAGGACTCCCTCAGCTGTCTGTGGCTCCGTTGGTCCCTCTGCGGAGTAACACGAGTGATGCAGCTAGCATTCCGTGGGGGCCGAGTGCGGGCCAGCGGTGCAGTACCAGCCTTGTCCCATGGCTCGGGTCTGTTGTCTCCAGGCTTCAGGGACAGCGCAGAGAGGGTGGATAACTCGCCCCACGTCACACCACTGGTGAATGGTCACGATGGGCTTTGAGTCATTCATGCCGCCTGCTTCTGAAGCCTTCACGATTCCTAGGGACAGCAGATGTGTGAGGGACACTGGAACTATGTGTGTGTCTGTGTGGGTGCACACGTGTGCACTTGTATTTTATGTGATACCTATGCTTACATATAAGTACCTGAGGTTATATGCAGGTATTTCCCAGGTAACATTGTACTGCTTTCCAGTGAAAAGAATGTTGTTCCAATTTATATAGAATGAAATACTTCCTGGTGTTTCGAAGAGCGCAGATATTTACTTGGTTGTCTTGGACAGCACACTGGAACATAGTTCTGTTAGGCCTGTACGGTGGCACACGCCTGTAATCCCAGCACTCCAGGAGGCTTAGGCAGGAGATTTGCAAGTTCAAGCCTAGCCTGCACGATTTAGCGACTGAGACCTTGTCTCTAAGTAAAAAATAAAAAGTGTTAGGCATCTAGCTTAGTGGGAAGGCCCGGGGTTTGATCCCCAGTACCTTACTACAAGAAAATCTGTTTAACTGAGTTTTCAGTCATTTGGAATCAAATCCCCGCCATCCTCGCCATCCTGCCCTAATGGGAAGAGCAGGGTTCACCCTGCTGAGTCTCCCTGGGGGCTCAGGACATGGTGGCCCTGTGAGGTCACCCGGAAGTGATTCCCAGGGATGTGGTGGGACTGAAAGGCAGGGGTGACTGTGAGTCAGGTGCAGTTGATCTTGTCTCCTCACTGTACACCAGGACTAAAGATGTTTACTTCTTCCCTCACCACCTGTAGCTCCCATCGGAAGCTGGGGAGTTCTGCCCGGTGGGGACATGAGTCCTGTTGTTCGTGTGCCCCGCTCAGGACCCTGCTCTTGGATGTGTCTGGCGAGTAGGAACTGGTGTGGCACATTCCTGCTGGTGCCCCTGTCCCCTGGACACCTCACTGAGGCCCGGCACCCACACAGCCTCGGAATGCCCCTCAGTGCAGCACTCCGGGCTGCTGCACCCACCCACCTGAGGTGGCCCCAGACACAGAACCTCCCTGCTGGCCCTCTGCTCTTGGCTGCTCCGGAAGTGTCTCTCATTTCTGTCTGGTAAATACATACTGAACATCTACCCATTTCCTAGGTGTGCCGGAAGGAAAAGTTTGTTTCTGCTTACTCTCCACTTGTTTTTTTTTTCTCCTAAATGTGCATGATCTATGGACTTACTGAAAGTGTAGTTAGTTGAATTTTGGTTAATTTTCTTTCTCTGGGAAACTCATCTTGTTGTCCTGATAAATAATGACTGTTCCTAGGACTCCTGTCACTTCATTGCTCGTGAAGCAGGAGCTCACCTGCATGATGCTCTCTGGAGAGTGCCCCCTCACAGTGGGCTGTGTGCGGCGGTGCCCTCTCGGCAGGACAGTGGTCGGGTGGAGGGCAGAGGGGCGTCTGCCCGCATCTTGGCATCTGCACCGCCCCAGCTGATGCCACTCTGCACCAGCCCACGCGTCAGGACCCCGCACCACCTTTAAATCGCTGCCTGAGTCTCTGACTTGCATTTGCATTTGTGGTCATCTGATGGATGGACACTGCAGACCAGATGGACACTCGTGTCCTCTCCTGGAGCTGGTATAGTGATCCCCGTCCCTGGGCACATTGCCCTGCCTCTTTAGGAAGCACAGGGTTAGAGTGAGTGCTCCTCCTCTCCAGAACAGGAGCTGGTTCTTGCTGGAAGGGTCCCAGGAGGAGGAGGCGGAGCGAGCAGGACATCACCGCGCCTTCCCTTCACCTTGTGGCTCTCCTCCTAGACACTGAGAGGACTTGCCCTTCCTTCGCTCTCCAGCCATTTTCAGTCCTGCTCCACTAAATCGCTGAGATGCAGCATCCCACGTGGTAACTATGATATCATGTGCTATTTTGAATTGTTAAAGAATGTTGCAGATAATGAGAAATAGCAGTTGAGCAGCTGTAAGACACAGGCCCTGTGGATAGTTTAAAGTACTAGAGAAGGTCTTTTGCACTTAACCAATTCTACAAACCAGGCATTTTTAGCTTGGGATCCATGAGTGCTAAGGGCTGATAGGACTGATGACCTTTGTGAAATTAAGCACATAATTTTCTGGGAATGTGCAGGTGTTCATTGTTTAAGGGAGTGGATCCCAGGTCTCATGAAATTCTTGGAGATACGGAGTCACCAAGAAAGTTAAGAACTGACAGGCCAGGAAGTGTGTTATTGTACCTTTATCCAGAGAAACCCTTCCGGAGGTTGGGTTAGGGCATAAGAAGAATATTCTTCCTGAGAAAATGCAGCACTCGCTATAGGACTGCCCAGGAGCTAATACTGAGCCCTAAGGAGCTGGCAGGAGAATCCGCTGATTTTCTTCCACTTTACAGGTGAGTGGAGTGAGGGCTGGGGCCTCACATGCCAATGTCATACAAGCCCCGCTCTGTCTCAGACATTTCTTGTTGTTCACTAGACAGCATAATAATTTTTTGAAAATTTTCTTTGGGCTAGGCTGTGGTTTTTCAGTCTTGCTGCTCCCAAAACATCCTTTTAAATGTTGGATATTTTGTAATATACATGAGAATTAAACTGTGCTAAAGTCATGGTGCCTTCTCAGAAGTAAGACTCCTCGCCTTGCTTTTTGCATTCTTTATTGAGGACAAGGCAGTCCTTCTGTGGTGTCTTGGTGGTATACACTCCCCTGTAGTTAAATCGTACTGTACATTATATGTACAATATACATATATATAGTTGTAAAAAATACAGAAATAGCATAAAATTCATACACTTACCACATTCACGTGCATTCCAGTAGAGAGTTTGCTGCTCACTAGTTGTGAACTGATGAGCTAGATTTCCGGCTCAGTATTAGGGATTTGGTATTTATTCTAAATACACAATTAGATCCTTGACTGCATGGAACGTACCTTACATATGGGAGACATCCACAAGAAAAATAACTCCTGACAGGGACAAATGTTAAGAAAAATCTTTCTTAGTGATAGACTAGAGAGTGAGTGAAAGAGGGGTCGGCTGTTTTATAGGGTTCGTGTCTTTGAGTGTTGACAAGAATGAGAAGCAGGCCAGTGCATGGGGAGCAGAGGCAAAGATGTTCCAGGCACAGCGACCATTGCAGAGCTCCTGAGAGGGCAGACAAGGCCCCTGCAGCTGGGACCTGACTGAGGTGAGGTGATGCCGAAGAGGAGCCTCGCCCAGTGTGGAGGGCTTCGGGCAGGGAGTCGAGTGTGACTCATCAGTACCTAAGAACAAACTGGTGGAAATGAGATCCTAAAGGGGCAGGAATGGGAGCAGGAAGTTAGGAGCCCTCCTGTGGCAGTCGCCCAGGCAGGAGGCGGTAGTGAGCTGACTGACTGAGAGGGGAAGACGGGAGGAGACAATGCAGAGGTGACCACACCGGCTGCTCCTTGGCTCGCTGCGCCACGGCCCGTGGCCATCGCTGTGTGGCAGGGAGGAAGAAGCGTCGCCCTTCGTCAGTGCCGCGTCGGTCTGGATACAGCACGTACACGTTTTCAGAACCTCACTGCTGTAGGCCATGTGAATCCAATTCTTCAAGGGCTTCTTTCCAATAAAATGTGAAACCAGGAAATGTTATTTTCTTTCTGTGTACTTCTCTCCTTCCTTTCCCTGCTGCAGAATGAGGAAATGAGCTGGGGCTGAGAACAAAACCACAAAAACTGTTTCCATGGGTCCAGCTGAAGAGGGGGAAGTCAGCATCTTGCCTGTCCCTGGGAAACCCTGAGGGTTTGGTTTTGTTTGTTTTTTGCCTTGGACTTGACCACATCCAGGTCCCTCCTGAAAACTAATGTCTTCCCTGTTGTATCTAACTCGATCTGAGCGGAGGGGCTTTACATCCAGCAGCGGGCTTTGGTGAACACCCAAGTTCTTGATGCTCTTATTTCACAAACCCACTGGGGTCGCTCCACACCTTTGGCCTCATTCACAGAGGAACACAGACTTCTGGGAAGTTCAGCCTCGAGCCCTTCAGAACAGCCCCTGTCAAGTTTTGGGGTGTGACCAGCGCCAGAATCCCCACAGCCGAGCCCCTGAGGGATGCCGATGCCAGCTGGCCCTGGTCCACCCCAGAGATGGCTGGGTTTCTGTGTGTCTTTATGTAGAGCTGGCCTAGTTCGCCTGGATGAAAGACAGCTTAATATAAACTGAAAATGTTATTAATAAGCAGCCACTTGAGAATTTCCTATGACTTGCCAGTGATTGGGGGCCTCTATGTGAACAGGGACAAAAGTGGAACTTGTTTTGCATGGATTAAGGGACCCATGCAGTCGTTCTGCAGGGCCTCAGAAAGGCATTTGGGTGCTTGGTGAAGGGTTTTGGGTCAGTTCCATAAAGTCGCTGAGTCTTGATTGTGCCAGCTATGAAATGAAGATGGTCATAATTCCAATCTCATCGTATGGTTTGAGGATTAAACAAAAGATGCGTTGGACATGCTCAGCAAAGCCCCACACATAGTCAGAAGATGTCTTGAAGAGAAAAGTTGAGGAGGTAATACCCAAGACGTGGAACCACGGTGACTGCTTCTCTGGTTGCAGGAAGATGATGTGGCATCTAGGCACCTCCAACGCGGAGTTCTGGGAACCACAGCACCCACTTCTCAGAGCCACTGTCCCCATCTGTGGACAGTCCCTGGTCTTCTGGTTGGCCTTGAAGAGATCACTGACAATTCCAAGTGAATCGAAAGCTCCAGAGTACATGCACAAAGAGTTTAGTAAGGATTTAGAAACAAGTTGTTCACCACCTTGTTTTCCATCCTAGCTTCAGTACATTAGTTGGGTCCAGATTGACTTTTAGAGAACAGGAACCCTGACTGCTTTTGTTCATTTGTTTGTTCTCCTCTGCATCCCTAAACAGCACAGGGCACCGCACACTGGCACATGGTCAGGTTTACTATGTACCAAGCCTGTCACATGTGACTCCAGGTCATTCTCACTCCAGACCAGAGACCTTCAGACCCGCTGCACTGTCCTATAGCACTCGCGGAGTATTTAATGTGCCTCAAGTCTTGGCTTAGGTTAGCCAGCCTGTTCCGTAAAAGTGGTGGAAGCTAAACAAGTCCTTCAGGGGTGGATAGAAGAGAAAGGCCTTAAATTTGGGAGATAAAGAGTATTGGAATTCAGTTTGCAGTCATTTCCTCAGGAACTGCTACCCTGCATGACCCTTCTGGAAAGGAAGGGCTTTTAAAGCTTGCTCTGCCATACATTCAGTGAAGCAAAAACACATATACCGTAAATCCCAGTTAGCATGTGGACAGAGTGAAGGAATTTCCCCCGAAGGGGTACCCGTGCTGTGTACCTCAGTCCCTCCTGAGGAAGCAGAGGAAGTCAGCCTCTCTGTTGCCCATGGCCCAGTGCAGGGATGCAGCTGCGCAGGTAGCAGTGTTGCCATGGAGACACCATCAGTGGCCAAGCTCTTCTCCTCTGCCGGCTCACTGTGTCTGCTCATCACGATGCTGAATTAGCTATCTGTGTGCTTGGTAGGCAGCTTCCTCGCTGGCTTGTGAACGCGTTTACAGTGCAGCCTGAACTCCTCCTGGACACACACAGAGTTCAGCAGTGCCATCTTGTCAGCCTGTGAGCCTCCTCTCAGCGTCTTGATGGCATCCTGTTCTGTCCCTCCTCCCTGCCTTTATTCGCCTGCAGGAATATTCCTTCCTTCTCTGTGTGCCTAGAAACTTCCTGCTCAGCAGCCTTCAGGTCCCTGGCTCTCTCCCTGTCATTTGCTACTCTTGGAGAGCCCTCTGAGGATCCGGTGAAACATTACCCTTTATCTGTCTAGACTTCAGCACCTATCACCTCAGAATAGGGCCCTGCTGTTAAATGTCCCAGGAGTTCTCTCTGCTTTGGAATGTATGGCTGCGCTCCTTGTGGCTTTATCTTTGTGTTCAGATCAGACGGACCACTTATTGTTTGTTTTGTTTGGCTTTGCTGTAGCAGCTCAGGACACCAACCACAACCCATAGTGCAAAGTAGACGCTCAGTGGATCGTTGTGTAATAAGTGCCACCAGTGTGGGACATTGTCCTGGGTCCCTCAGGCCCGCACAGCTGCCCCACCATCTGCCCCAACCGCAGCTTTCTGCCGGAGCCTGCTTAGCCAGTGTTTGGTTGGATTAAGGGCTTCAAAGTGGCCTTCAGCCAGTGACCCCAGGGAATTGGTAGATAAGGACCCTGGCTCCTTGATTCTCAAGTGGGCTGCATCTGAGGAATCCATTACTCTCTTCCAAGGTCCTTCCTGGTTACCCATGGCTGTGGACTTGCTCCTTCTCTCCCTTCCTCTTCCTTTTCCTTCCCTTCCCTCCTTGGAATCACCTCCCACCCACATCCTGCTTCAGACAACCTTGGAGGGTGCCATTCTGGGGAATCCAGTCTAAGCTCCTGCCCCTCACATACTCATGCTTTATACCTGCAAATAATGATGCAGTAAGAAACCTTTAAAATGTGTGTTTCTAAGCAGTCATCCAGGAGGTTTATTTGTAAAAGAGAATTTGTTTCCACTGCTTAAAAATTACAAGATAAATTAAGTATGTGCTATAGGGCACTGTGGAGTTGGCACACTGGGAAGAGGGAACAACAGCCATTCAAAGTCCCCTGCACCACCTGCAGCCCTGGGAGAGGAGCCTCTCCGTGCAGATGGCCAGAGCTCCAGGGCCAGCACCCAGGAGGGATTACGGAAGGACCAGGCCGCAGGGTGCTGGCACTCCATTCACACCAGCCTCAACCCAGCTGGGCCCATCACGGTCACCGCCCTTCAACTTCTGTGTTTATTAGGAAACCTTTTTTCCTTTCTCACAGAGATAGCAATCTCGCTTCCAGACATGGCAAGTGTCAGGGTTCATGCCTGGGTCCCTCATTCAGACTGAGCACTTGCCAGCAGGGAAAAACAAAGTATTGTGACTGGGGGAGGGAGGGAAGGAGCCAGAATGGCTGCAAATAACAGGATATGCTGGCGTCTGTGTATCTAGACGGAGAGATACAGAAATTCCAAGGACACTCGAGTTGGGGAGAATGGAGGAACTTTCCTACGCCCACTGTAATGGCACCATCCCCAAGTTTCACATTTGTGCTTAGGCTTTGGGACACACAGTGGCTTAGCCAGTTTGGCCACTGTGATCAACCGACATAGACAGTGCTGGGGCGGAGGGAGGCCACACCAGCAGCTCCTGAGAATGACTAAGGGAGTCATTCTTTCTCCCTGCTGGGAGTACCTTTCTTTCTGCTGGAGAACTCTCCCAGCTGCCTGAGAGTTAGCCTCTGATTGCAACTCAAAAGTTCCTTCCTTGGGGCCGACTGTCCCAACCCTCCTTAGTCTCGTTATTCTGAAACACTAACCTCCGCCTCTTCAGGGCGAGTTGGTGTCTGTTTATATGACTGCTATCTGTTTTCCTCACTTGACTGGAAGCTCCATGAGGGTAGGGAGATCACCTGATTTAATTACTGTACATCCAATGTCTTAGTACAGGGTGCAGCAACACAACTGATTATTCCATCTGTCAGTGACTGGTTGGTTGCTTGGTTAGGTAGATGGATCATAAGTGAATGGATGGATGGATGGGTGGTAGATGGATAGAGACGAATGGATGGATAGATGGGTAGGTGGTGGGTGGATGGTGAATGAATGGGTAGTGGCTGGATGTGTGTATGTATGTTGGATGGATGGATGGTGGATAGGTGGTGTATGGATGGATGGTGGATGGATGGACAGATGGACGGATGGATGATGGATGGTTGGATGGATGGATAGACAGATGGACAGATGGAGAGAAGGAAGGAAGGAATATTGGACCACTCTTCCAAAAACAGGGTAATGGACAACACTGGTTTTGGAGTTGAACAACACAGGTTCTAATCTTCGTAACTTTGGTCAAGTCACTTAGGAATTTAAACCTAAATCCGTGAAATGGATAAAATGCCAGCTTTACTTTACTGCTGAGAGTGATAAATGAGCTAGACTATGTGAAATAGTATGACTATTATAAATTTTCCATAAAAGCATTCACCCTTACTTGCCGTCTCCCAGTTAAAATAGGGCCCTGCAGGTCACAGTGAGCTCTGACCCTGGGAGCACTGTGCCCTCCAGGAACATCCTCACTTGCTTCAGCCAGGCTCCACACAGACCTGTCTTTCCTCTTTCTGTGCTGACAGGTGGATCCTCCCTATATACTTCGGAGGTTCCTGGAGGAGCCGAAGCGCCCTGTGGTGCTAGAGGCCGATGTGGCCCAAGTGCCTGTGAGGAGGGGAGCTGAGGTTCCTGTGAAGCTCACCCTTCACCCTGACTTGCTCAGGGTAGGGAGGTCAGCAGAGTCTTGGGGCAGCAGTCCTTGCTCCTGTCCCCACCCTCTCAGCTGAACTCAGCAGAGCAAGGCTTTGGCACACACGACCCGCTGTCCTTATTCATCTACTTCTTAGATGTCCTACAGCCCAGTAAAATTCTCTGCACCCCAGACACTTGGCTCCTAACTGAGTGGAAAAGTGTTAGCAAAGGCCAATTGACTCTAAAAAGAATGTCTGCCATATTTTAGGAGGGGCTTGGGCTCAGGTGATGAGTGGGTGTTCTCATTGGAAACGGGGAACTGGGGCAGCCGAGCAGCCTGAGCAAGCAAGCCCTGCCTCAGCCTCTCCTGGCAGACCACTAGGAGGTCTGAAGTGGTGCGAGCCATCACGTTGCAGATGTGTGGCCATTATGCAAAGACACCATCCAGTGCCCGGTCTTAGTGGTTTTAAATTATACATGCCCCATCTCTCTCTACTTGACATAAGATGGAAAGCTGATAGCTCTTAAAATCTGGTTTTCAAATTTTTTTTTAATCTGAGGGACCTCACTTTTTAACTCTGTGATACCCACAGGCGTATATGTAATTCCCTTTGGTAAATTTGTGATCCTGCCACAGTGCAGGAGATCAGAACAAACCCTTTTGTCAAGGTGACTCGTGTGCATCTATTTTCCCAGGGGTCTGGCTCCTGTCTTGGTCATTCTGGACCAGATCTTGTCCCCTGGCTCTCACTGGTGGGGAGCAAGTAGGTGGTATCTGGGCTGCAGTTTCTTAGCACTAAGGGAAAAGGGACCAGCAGCTGTTTCTGTTTAGAAGTGATTATCTTTGGGACTGTGAGTGTTTTGAAATTTTTTCTATCTCCTTGCTTATCTGTAATTCCTGATTATTTTGTGCATCAATTCATGTTGCTTCTTTTTTTAAAGATAAGGAAGTGGTAACTTTAAATCATGATAAGTATTAGAGGAGGAAAATGTTGTCTTTTTTTCTCTTCATCGTTATGAATCAAAAGAGCCATTCTTTTGCCTGTAGCAAGCTGGGATCATGGAAGAACTCAGATGCGTGGGACCCATCTGTTGTTACGGAAAGCGCTGTGGAGGACCTGGGTTGTGTTAGCTGTTTGTCTTACCATGGTTTGCTGCCCACACCTGCAGGACCCTGGCTGCCTGGAAAGCTTCCGTGCTGAGCTGTCCCTGTTCAGTCTCTTAGTTTGTGCTAGGACTCAGCCACCTTTCAGGTGTCTCGTCCCTTGGCCCTGTGTGTGAACACGGCCCGAATGTGGTCTGGCCATGGGCGTGGGACTGAGGAGCCCACAGCTCTGGAGGGGAGAAAGCAGGAGGGGAGGCGGCAGGGCTGCGAAGAGAGACACTGTCCTGGTGGCCCGTGTGGGCTTGCCCATCAGCAGGGCCTTTCTGCACACACGCCTCGGAAGGCGGCCTGAGTCACGCAAGAGCTGTAGATACCTCGTGGGCAGGGTTGCTACCGAGCCCCTTCTGCAGGGCCGCTGAGTGAGGCCCACTGGCCCCCAGGGGAGAATGCCCGCCCTTGGGCCCGGGTTCACCTTGCTAATCCATGGCTCGTTGCTCTTCTACTCCCAAGCGTCACCGTCAGTGTCTTGGCAACCAGACACGATTTCCTGTGACTAGAATTCACTTTTGTGCTAAGTTTCGTGATTAGAAATTATCTCTTAAAAGCTGTTGACAGCCTCTATTTTTTCTTTCCATCTGTGCAGTTATCAGACATCCATTTCATGTTTTGGTACATCTTAGAAACGACTTACAGCAGTCTGGGTTTCGTGGTGGTCTCCACACTTCCATTTTTGGACCTTAAGGACCTGAGGTTCTTGAATGTGCCCAGAGACAGGAGACCATCACACAGGAGGGCAGGAGCTGAGGTCACAGTCTCCTTTCTGACAGCAGCTCGGACAGCTCTGTGTCCTAGACTTGAGTTTCTGAGTGCATATGAGTTCTTTTACAAAAATTAAAGAAATTAAATTTTTAAAAAATATTTTTAAAGACTAAAAAAATTATTTTAATTAAAAAGGTGGGTGAAAGAGAAGGAAAGGGGAGAAAAGACAACAATGTCTATAGTCCCATCCAGAGCTAGGTTTCCACAGTTCATGGCTGGCCTTGTCTGAATCATGTCCTGAAGAACTCCTTCATCTTATCAAGTCTCACACAAAACCAGGCCAGGGCTTCCAAGGCTCAGGGCTGCAGATAACCTGTCAGCATCTCGATGGGTCTTCCCGCCCCACCCCCGGCCCGTGTATAATGCACTCTTCCACATCCCACCAGCCCCGTCACCATCATACACCGCGTCCTTTCCACGTGTGTGGCCGTGGTGCAGGTGACCGGGCTGTGCTGAGACCTCAAAGAAAGGACCTCTCTGCCGGAGCCGCGTGGCCCAGGACCCAGCCTGTTGTGGCTCTGAAATGTGGAAGCAAACGAATGAAGACTGCCGCTGGCATTTGCAGTGGTTGTTTGGGGGCAGAGCTGGGAGGAGCGGGTGAGTGCACCTCTGCTGTCTGAATCCTAGCGTGTTCCTCAGAAACCTGTCATTCACAAACCCAATTACGTGCAGGTGGAATGTCAACTCTGACAGAATGAAACCAACGCACTCTTTATATGTTTTTTAAAAATTAAATCCTGCTTTACTAGCAGGTTCTATTTTCATAAATGTCTATTTTAAAAAAGCCAAATCATATACTTCCCCACACACTGGCAGATATGCATCATTTGGCCGAGAGCTTTCATGGGTGCATTGGAGACAGAGCTGGTGCCACTGGGAGTACTGTCCCACAGGGAAAGTACACTGGTGCCCCAGAGAAATCCCGGACTTTCTCTGAGCTGTGCTCCTTCCTGAATGTCTGAGCCTTAGCTTCCCAATTTGTTAAGCGGAGGTTATTAAATGAGCCTTTTCAGAGGCAGTCATGGAATCACTCAAAGGTGGGAGATTCTTTGCAAATAAAATTGCCTGGCCATGGGAGCACCTATTAATTATAACTGAAGAGCAGAAGGCAGGCAGCTAGCTGGGAATAGGGCTCAGGCCTTTGTGGTTTTGATCCGCCCTTTTTGTTTTCTTTCTTTTTCTGTTCTGAACTTTGCCTTTTCTGAGTGAGTTTGTTATTTGAGAGTTTGGATGTTCTGAGGTTGGAAACAGATGTGTTTTAATCGGTAATTTTTTCATTCGGGGCTCAGGTATATCTGAGTTTGATCTCTGTTCTGCACAAGACTAAGGTCCTCCCACCCCAGCCAGGCTGCACTTCTCCTGCACACCTGTACTTCTAATCCACCGTCCCAGTGAGTGGCGGCCAGTGCCTGTTGTGCTGTCCTCTCTGAGTGCTCAGGAGCCCCATGTCAGGGCTCTGTCTTGGTTGGGTATCCCGAGTGCCTGGTGGCCCTAGCTCTGGCAGGTTCTAGAACTCGTTTGTGAGTGACCAGGTAGTGTTGTCCCCTGTGCTCAGTGAGACTCACTTGAGATCTGGCCAGTGCCTCTGCGTTTTGCTTTCTGCTGTGTTTTGCTTCTCCTAGCACTTCCACTCATTAGAAGATGTCCATCAAGAATAAATACTGTGCTTTCCCTGCATTGCCGAATGAATGAATTTTTCACTGATAGATATTCTAGGGAACTATATTGGGTTTTTTAAATTCTTTTACATTTTGTTTTTAAAGTGTGGCTGTCTAATAAGAAGCACTAATCACCAAAGAACTTACTAAATTTGCTTAAACACTCTGAAATTTTTTTCCTCTAAAGTCATAAACTGGAAAAAAAAAAGTGTTCTGAGGAATTACCAAAAACCCTCCACAACCTTGACCTCTTCCAGCAGCTGATTAATTAGAGTTACTGTTAAAATAAGCTCTGACTGTTTCAAATGCAACATCCAGGATTTGGATGGAACTTTTTTGAGCTGGGAGATGTTTACTAGATCTGAGGTATGTGTTTTGTCTTTGTGTCCTTTGGTGTGATAAAAACCAGGAAGTGGGAAGATCTGACAAGCTTCACTTGGCTGGGCTAAAATGATTTCGTTTCTTCCTGTACATTTTTGTGTCAAACTTTAGGTATATCACATTCACAGAATAAGGACAAAAAATAACTGACCATTCTTAACAGATGCAGAAAAAGCATTTGACAAAGCCCAGTACTCTTTCATGATAAAAACTCTCAGTGAACGAACACAGAAGGGAATGAACGTCCTCAACCTGAGAAAAGGCATCTACATAAAAATGCCACATCTGGCTCACGATGTGTCTACTCTTTCTGCTTCTACTCGGCATTGTACTACAGGTTAAGGCCAGGGTGACAAGACGAAGAAATAAACAGCATGAAATTACAAAGGGAGAAGTGAAAGTGCCTCTATCCACATATGACAGGATCCTAGAACATGAACACATAACTAATAAGTGAGTTCAGCAGGGTTGTATGATACAACATCAGGGCGAAAACGCTTATCTGATTGTTACACTGTCTACTTCAAAGTGAAATTTAAGGAGCAATTCCAACTACAATAGCATCAAAAAGAATAAAATATGTAAGAATCAACCTAATAAAAGAAATTCAAAACTTGTGCCTCAAATCCACAAAATGTCATGGAAAGAAATTAAAGTAGGTGGACACGAATAGGAAGGCATCCCATGTGCACAGACTGAAAGACTTAGCAGTGTTGGAATGGCGATAGTCCCCAAGTAAACTACAGACTCAGTGTGGTTCCCATTGAAATTCCAGCTGGCATTTCTGCAGAAATCGGCAAGGTAACCCCAAAATTCAGAGTTTAGGAGTGCGAGTGCAAGGGGCCTGCAAGAACCAGAAGAGTTTTCCATAAGGAGAACAGCTTTTCAGGAGTCACATGTCATGATGCAAAACTTACTACAAAGCTGCTATAGTCAAGACAGTGGGGCACTGACCTACAGATCAGTAGAAGACAGTTGCGAGTCCAGAAATAAACTCTCACACTTGATTTTCCTGAAAGTGCTGAGATAAGTCAACCACAGGGGAAGGGATGTGTTTTTGACAGATGGCACCAAGATGACTGTGCAGCCACGGGAGAATGAAGTTGACTTGTACCTCATAGCATCTGCAGAGATTAACTCGAAATGGATCATTGATTTAAACGTAAGGGCTTAAAGCATCAAACTCTAAGAGGAAGTCTTTATGACCATGAGTTAGGAAGTGGTTTCTTAAATATGATAGCAAAAGTGCAAACAACAGAGAAAAAATAAACTGAATTTCATCAGAATTTTAAAAACATTTGTGCTTCACTTAACATCATCCAGAAAGTAAGAAGAACACTTGTAACTTAGCAATAAAAATCACAAATATCTTAATGAAAAAAATAGACTAAGGGTTTGAATAGCCATTTCTCCAAGGAAGGTGTATAACAAATTCATTAAAAGATGCTCAACTTCATTAGCAATGAAAGAATCACAAGTCAGAACCACAACGAGATAGCACTTCATGCCCATTGGGTGGCTACCACAGAGACAGTGGCATGTGGCACATAGAGCCCATGTTCATCGGTGAGGGGACACCTGCTGATTCGGATATTTTGGAATACAGTTGGACAATCCCTCAAGGAGTCAAGCATACAGTAGCCATATGACGCAGCACTTCCAGTCATGATATATACTCATGAAAATATATGGCCATGCACGTACACACACACACGCACACACACACAATGACAATAGCAAAACTTGTACCTGAATATGCAGGGCAGCATTATCACAGAAGTGGAAAGAGTCCTGTCATCCACCACCTGATGAGTGGGAAATGTGATCTGTGCAGTGGAGTATTATTTTATCAATGATAAAAGAAAATGAAGGCTTGATAAATGCTACAACATGGTTAACCCCATCATTTTATGTGAAGGAAGCCAGTATCAAAAGACTACATACTGCATGGTTTTATTATATGAAATGTCCAGAATAGGCAAAGTAATAGAGGCAGAAAATAACTTAATGGTTACCAGGACCTGAGCGTCGGGAATAAGAGAAGTTACTGTTAGTGCTCATGAGTTCTGGGGGTGCAGTATCTAAAATTGCATGCTGGTAATAATTGTGCAACTCTGAATACATTAAGGGCCATTGAATCATATACTTTAAAAGGATAGATTTTCAAAATACCAATAACATTCTTCACAAAGATGGAGAAAACAATCCTAAACTTCATGTGGAACCAGAAAAGACCCAGAATAGCAAAAGCAATTCTAGGTAACAAGAGCAAAGCTGGAAGCATTACAATCCCAGACCTGAAGTTGTGCTACAAAACCATAGTGATAAAAACAGCATAATACAGGCACAAAAAGAGACAGATGAATCAGTGGAACAAAATAAAGGATGCAAAAACAATCCCAAGCACATTCAGCTAACTGATCTTTGAAAAGGGGACCAAGAACACACAATGGAGTAAAGATGGCCTCTTTAATAAATGCTGCTGGGAAACAGCAGGCTGTACACATGCAGAAGACTGAATCTAAACCCATATCTCTACTGTGTACTAAACCAAAATGAAAATGGATCAAAGATTTAAGTGTTAAAACAGACACATTTACCCTGCTGGAAGATAAAATAAGTAAAACTCTTGATGTCATAGGCATAGGCAAGGACTTTATGAACAGAACCCCAGTTGCACAGGAAATAGTACGAAGAGCCAACAAATGGGATCAAAGCAAATTTAAAAGCTTCTGCACATCAAAAGACACAATCAACAGAATGAAGAGACAACCTACAGACAGGGAAGAAATTTTGTTAGCCATTCCTTAGACAGAGGACTAGTATATCAAGTATATGGAAAAACTCAGAAAATTAGGCCTCCCAAAATACCCCCACAATGGAAAACTGAAATAAATAGACACTCCTCAGAATAAGAAGTACAAGTGGCCAATAAGTAGATGAAGAAATGCTGAACATCACTAATGATTAGAGAAATGTCAATTAAAGTAACATTAAAATTCCACCTTACCTCAGACAGAATGGCTATCATCAACAATTGAACTAATACAGATGATGGTGAGGTCTTGGAGAAAAAGGATCCCTTTTGTATCGTGTGAGTGGGAACATAAACTAGTACAACCACTGTGGAAATTAGTATGGAGATTCCTCAAAAAAATAGAAGTAGAAGTTCCATTCAGCCCAGCCATTCCCCTTCTAGGTCTCTTCCCAAGAGTTAAAGACATCATGTTACATATCCAGGTTTATAGCAGCACAATTCATGATAACTGAATCTTGGAGCAGGCCTATATGTCCATCAGCAGATGAATGCATGAAGAAAATGTGATATTTACAAATGTTGGCATACTTTCTGCCATAACGGATAAGCTTGGTCATTTGTAGGAAAAGGGTTGCACCTTGAGACCATAATGTTAAGTGAAATAAATCAGACACACGAGCTTTGAGATCACATGGTTTCTTGTATATGAGAAACCCAAATTATAAATATAGAGCAAAATAAAAGACAGATAATGGGAAGTAAGGAGATAGGACTTTCTCCATTGGGAAAGGGATGAAGAGATGGAGGGAGACGGAAAGGGGGAGAGAAGAAGGGAACAAAAGATGAATTAAGATGTGTTATGTACATGTGCCAGCTCCCCACAAGGATCGTAATCATTATGTACTGTAAACATATACAAAAAAGATACTTTTACTACAAAAATAAATAAAAGGGTAGATTTTATGGTGTGTGAATTATATCTTAACAAAGCTGTTGTCAAAAGCTTTGTTCACGTGTGGAGGTTAGAATCCTGGGTGTCTTTATAAGGTGCTACTGAAACTAATAATACAGGTCAGAGTACACAGAGAACAGCTTATTTGCTTAAAATTTTCTCCATCCTGATATTTTTATTTTTTGGATGGAAGCTAGAAATGGTTTTGTATTGCTGACATCAACATTTTTATTGCTTCATCATTTCTGTAGCCATGGATAAGGGAACAGATGGTAGCCTTAAAAGAGAAATGTTCAGTTCAGGAGAGAGAATTTTATCTTTGGCTGCTACCTTTTGAAATGATTTAGATGCATGATTTTCATGTATATTTCAAAAACTAACAACATAGGGAGAAGTTGGGTTTCTTAATAGAATTTCAAACCAGGGACTTTTGGTGAAGGTGAAAATGTCTTTTCCATGAGATCCTAGGACCAGATTTGTTTGGTGGGGGGGATATATTTGCTCTTCTTGTGGAAAATCTCACCTGCAGTTCTTTTTTAAAACCCATTTTCTATGACTTAGAGCCCTTTTATAAAAGCAAGGTATCGTCAGAGTGTTTTGAAAGCTGGTGCTGTTCTGGTCAGAGTGTGTGGCATGCTGTTGCTGTCATCGTGGAGGGAACGGTGGTCCACACCCAGTGTTGTGTGTAGTGAAGTGATTACCTTTGCGTTGCCTTGGAATATTGATTTGGAAGAAGAGGCTGGGACCCCTGTGCGTCTGTCCTTTCACCCCGTTTTCACTCTGCACATGTGTACCACACCGTGGCAAAGAGTATGTTTCTGGTTGGGAATCGGGCTGGTGACTGGCAGTGCAGGGAAAGAGTGTCCTTTTCCTTCCTTCTCAACCACCACCTCCGTTGCCCGCAGGAAGATCTGCCTGCACTGCAAGTGTCGCCAGGAGGAGCACATGGTGACCGTGATGCCGCTGGAGATGGAGAAGACCATCAGCAAACTCATGTTTGACTTCCAGAGGAGCTCGACCTCCGACGATGACTCGGGCTGTGCCCTGGAGGAGTACGCCTGGGTCCCACCGGGGCTGAAGCCCGAGCAGGTACTGTCCCGGGAGCAAGGGCACTGCGGTGTGCGTAAGTAAGGCTGTGACCCGCTGGTCCTTCCACACTCCCGCTGGAGAAGGAAGGGGCCAGTTTGCTGACGCAGAGTCTAAATGAGGTAAAGATGCCAGGGCCTCGGTGGGAAATGAGGACGCCTGGAGTGATCCTTGTGATTCATTCCTGTTGCTACTATTAGCTCCTCACAGGCTGTCTACAAACATCTCAGAGATGTAGGCTTTCAAATGCTGAGTGGCGAAACATCATTTCTGGTGGGGAGAAGAGGAGATACAGCTCTGACCACGCACGAGTCTCGATACTCAGGGTCTTCTAAGAGAGACAGCGTGGCCTTGCCTCATTCTGCCCAGTGATCTATGCTGTGTTTGACACTGACGATGCCTGAAATATTTTGGCACTGCCCTCAAGCCATAAATGTTACCAGCTTGATGAGGAGAACTTGGTTTCTTTCCACTGTGATGCACTTTCCTCAGTGATATGCAAATTTGCTTTGCGTTTCTTGGTACTTGGAACTTTCTCTTCTGTTGGCCCTAGTTGGCTTAGCAGCAGTCTGCAAGGCGGGGATTCTTGACACCTTCCCTGTGAGCTGTGGTTGTCTTCCCCCGGCCCACTGCATTTCCGACAGAAGCTTTTAGCGTTGGACAGCCCAGAAATTGTATGTCGGGAACTTTAGGTGTGATGATGGTCCGGAAAGAGTTCTTTATAATTAAGGCAGACCCAAGAATTCACTGATAATGTCAGCAGGGTGGGCCTGTTTCCGTAAAGACTGGCTTAGTGGAGAAGTATTCAAAAGGGTGACAACACCCGCATGCTTGTCTAGAAGCTCAGGTGAGACGGCAGCTGGCTGATCACCTCTAATGCTGTCACTGCTGCCAGTGTGAGCCCCCCACACACACTGTGAGCCAGCCCCTTACTCCAGCAACTTCTGCAGGACCCGTATTTCTTTTGCTTACTTGAGCAACATGGCTTCCTGCTCAGTTGTGTGCTGCATTTTCCAAAGGGAAGCTATTTTCAATTTCCTGTCTCAATAGAGTCTTCTCTAAAACCATTAAACATCACTCTGAGATACTCAGATCCAGAGAAAACTTTCTACTCACCTTGACCCCAAAGCATAGACAGTTGCGAAGGCTGGAATCCTGATTAAATCCACCAGTTCCAACTAAGAATCTATGATATTTTTAGAGGACACTTGACTCATCCAAAATGAATGTCTTTGGGAAAGCATAAGACTGAAATTTCTTTGATTTGTTGTGAAAGGAAATGATTAATGCTATTAAACAAAGGACTAGAATTATGCCAGAGGAGAGGGTATCCCATCTATTATAATTCTGTTGTTCCTGGGAAGACTTTCTGTGTTCCCTGCGCTTACTCAAACCTACATGACGCAGACGATTAGAAAGGAGATTACTCTCCAGAGGGAGAGCAGCGTTTCCAGCTATGTGAAGGGTTCTATATTTGCCCACTGCAGTGTGAGTCAATTTTAAATGTATCTGAAGGGGTCATTTTGTATGGAAGAAATGGGCCTCAGATTTTAAATTATGAGATCTCTTAAAGTCTATTATTTACAGAGCTATTTATTGATTTAAAGGTTTTTTAAGAGCTGCCTGGTTTACTTTCAGGTAGAAAAACTTAAGCCCTAAATGTCTTTCCCTAATAAAAATTCTGATGTTTAATACGTTAGTTGTCTGTGATTTGAGAAAAGCTGTTTTTCTATCAAGACAAATTATAGTATACATAAAAAATGCATTGTGCTGGAGGCAGAATATTAACGGCCAGTTAAGGATGGGAGTAATGTGCTTGCGTTTTGATGCAAAGCCTCCCTGAGCATGGGGTTGCTGATACAGACACCTTCAGGTGATATTCTTCATTATTTGATTTCTTCTGGGAAATTCCTTCAATTTAATATAATACAAATGAAAGTCATCTCCCATTTAGGAAAGTGTTCTTGAAAACGAGCATTTAATTTCATAAAAATTCCACTAGCTGCAAAAGTCACTGTTCTTAAAATAGTGTGAAAATGAGAAGTATAACAGATGACACCGAGAAGCAATGGCATTTGCCATAGGATTTTAAATGACAGCTCCAAAAACTAATCAGAACTGTGCTCAGACCCTTTGTGTCTGCTTTCTCCGAATGAGAATGTCAGTGTCACCCAGAGAGCCCTGGGGCAGCAGGACCCAGAACTGGAGTCTGCCCAGGAAGCCATTTTTAATGTTCCAATTTCCCTGAAACTCAGTCTGTATGCGCGCCTGCCCCATGTCTTAGGGGCGCCATGCTGACAGATTCACAGTAGATAATGCTTCAGGAAAGGATGTGGAAAAATCACTGACAACGCTGGAAGAAAGCAAATGCGAGCAGGGTTTCCCGACTTCAGTACTGTGGACATTTCTGATGGGTGATTCGCTGGTGTGGGTGCCCTGTGCGGTGTGGAGTGGCCCCGCCCACTAGATGCCAGTCGTGTCTCCCAGTTGCGACACCCAGGATATTTCCAAATGCTGGGGATGGGAGAACCAGGAGGTGAAAGCAGTGCTAGAAGCTCGAGGGTATCTCAGCAGTGTCTGGCCTGGTGGAGACAGAAAGTGGCTGCGTGTCGCGTGTACTTATGGAGCTCCCACATGGCAGCTGCTGCCTTGGAGACAGCTCAGTGCTGACAGAGCGCGTGCTGGAGCAGGGGCTGGTGCTTGTGAGGCTGACCCTGTCGTCTTCACCGAGTAGAAACAAGACGTACAGTGGCAGGGGAGCCCAGTGCGAGTGTGTTTGCTCTCCAAAACAGAAATAGCCCCCCACCAAGTGCTGGAGATGAACCCAGAGCCTTCTCAATGAGCAATACCCCCAGCCCTTTTTTTATTTTGATACAAGGTCTTACAAGAAACCAACATGCTGGTTGTATGAGCCCAGGCTGGGTGCATACTTCCAGTCCTCCTATCTTAGCCTTGCAGGCATGCACCAGCACACCCAGTTCAGAAGTAGCCTTTGCCTCTTTCATAAAGGGCCTTTGCCTCTTTTATATTTCTTAAAAAATAAAAAAAAAAATGAGATATCTCAAAAAGCAGATAAAAACCACCGATTTCTACCAGTCAAGGAACACTGTTTTCAACCTAGTTATGGATATGTTTAAGTATCTGTGTGTTGTAGGGAGTATGCATCTATGTCATTGTTTTGGACATGTGGTGATGCAGTCTACTTACTGTGGCTTGTTTTTTCCACGTCGTGTATTGTGAGCATTTAAATTCCAAATAGCCTTTGTAATGGTTGGATAGTTTTCCCTCCGTGGTTTGTAACTTGGAGTGGCACTGCCTACCACCAGGGGGCAGTTACTGTTAAAGGATTGGCAGATTCCACCAGCATTTGCGTTGGTCCTTGAGATGCCATATATCCTAGAAAGTCCCAGAGGATTCTGCACAAAGGAGAATCACCATTTGCAAATGCCAGGGGTGCCCCGCTGAGCACCATGGAGCTGACGGCTGGCAAGGCTGGGTTTTGTATACAGCGGCAGCTGGCCTGTGCATCCAACACTTGTGCCTGCAGTTTCTAGAGGTGGGGTGGCCAGCGTAGGCTTCCAAGGCTTCCGGTTCATTATGGCACACAGTCCCGCAGTAAGCTCAGAACTGGCCGGTGCTCTGGTGGAGCCTCATGGGACACGTGTGGGAGAGTGTCCTCTCACTCCTACGTGAAAATCCAAAGCAAAACAAAAAGTCCTCCGGTCGCTTCTCCAGAGTGAATGTCCTCTCAGTTGACATCGTGGGTCCTCGGTGTCCACGGAGGGCTCTCAGCAGGAGTACCCCAGACCCTTCGTCTCCAGAGGTTACTAATTTTACCTTGAGTTGACTTTGCATGTAAAGTGATGGGCTCTTTGTTCGGGACAGTGCCTGTCCCCTCCCGACTCCCGGAGAGACAGAGAGCAGACAGCAGGAGGACTGCCCCAGGTGTGGCTCTTGGAGCATAACTACTGTGTGATAAAGTAGATGTGAGCTAGAGACCGAGTGGACAACGTGGTCATCTCTACCAGGAGGGAATGCAGTTCCTGATCTGGCTGTTACGTCAGTCATGATTCCTATCCCTCAGGCATCAGACTAGATGTACCTCGTTATGGGGAGCTGTTTTCTTTTGTTTCTGTTTTTGTTTTAGTTTTTTGAGACAAATTCTTGCTATAGTTCAGGCTGGTTTTTAACTCACTATGTAGCCCTGGTTTTGAACTCACAGCAATGAACTGCTGCTTCAGCCTACCCAGTGCTGGGATGATAGGTGTGCGCCACCACGCCCACCCTCAAAGAGTCTCTTTGACCCACCCCCAAGGCAGGATTGGGCTCCCAGTTACACGCTTTGGGGAAAACCTGCCATTTTCCTTATTAAAGTTATCAAACTCATAACTAGATACTAACGGTGTAATTATTTGCTTAAGTCCACCACCATCCCCAGTCTAAGACCCCGAAGGACAGAGATCTCGGCTGCTTTGTCCTGCAGGAACCTTCTTCCCCTGACACCTAGTAGTGCCTGGCATGTGGCAGGCACCTTTAGAGACAGCGGACCACAGGCCCTCTGGTTGCATCACACTGGAGAGAGAGATGGACGTCGGTGAGATTCCCGCTCCATGAAGGAGGCTGTCGCTCTGCTGCCCTGTCACTGCTCCCACACCAAGCCATTCACCTTCAGGACCCTCATTTTCCTCTCTCTTAGTGATGATGTAGAAATGTGTTAGAGCCTCACTGAGAGCATGCTGTGTCCCCACACCATCTTGCATACTCACCACACATCGTCACGTTTGATTCTCATCACCGCCTTATCTGGCAGTGTTATTCCACCCCCACCGGAGAGGAAAGTAAAGCAAGGCTCAGAGAAGGAACTAGTCCTGGATCACGCAGCACAGCTAGTGAGTAATAGACAGCTCTAACCCAGACAACCAGAAGTGGGAGCCGGTACCATTAGAATTGTAGATCCCAGGATTGATCTGGCCGAATGTGAGGCAATGCTTAGAAGTTGCTCAATAAAACAATTGTCTCTGCTGCTCATCTTGAGAAACAGCAGTGACTAAGAGACTGTGATTGCCCTGTGCTGGCATGGAGGGGCAGGAGACCATCTGGCAGCCCAAGGCAGTGGGTGGTTGTGGGGGTTCATGGGTGTATAGGAGTCCTAGACTCCTTCTTAGCAGCTTGTAGGAGAATACTTTCTAACTGCAGTCCAGAGCTGTCACATTCCCAGCTCCCTGTGAAGGGACTGCTGGAAAGATGACTTCCCTCATGAGCTCACTGGCTTCCCTGAGCGGCAGCGACTTGGACAGGGCAGAGGGCCCACCTGATTCTGAGCTCTCCAGTGTCCATACAGGCCTGTGCCATCTGCAGAAGAGCTGAGCCCTGCCACCCACTGTCTTGGAACCCAGGATCTCCCAGACACCGTAGACCCCAGGCCTGGCAAGAGCGAGGCGTTCATTCCCTGCCGGCAGTCCAGGTGCCAAGAGCCTTGCCACAAGGATGTCCTGCACGCCCCACTGGGGCCAGCAGGTCAGCAGGCCACCCCTTCACTCAGCCTCGCACCCTGTCCCTCGGCAGCTGCTCGGCGCCTGTCCTGTGGGCATCTTGGCAGGACTCCACTGGGTTTCCCCCAACGAGAAGGTGAGGAACGGATTGAAGCCCATGGCCGAGGTGTCTGTGTGGAGAGGCCACTGGACCGCCCGGCTCACCACTCTCACGGCAGCGTTCACTTTGTGCCTGACTGTGTATTGGCCACTCTCTGGACACGGGGACAGAGCCATGCAAAAGAAAATTAAGCTCTCTGCTTCACTGTAGTATAAGGGGAGAGAGTGGGGCCAATATACAGTGGTGCTTCTGTTCACAAACACTTCTGTTTGCAGACATTTGTTTGGCGAACAAGCATTTGGCAAAATTTTGTTTTTGTTTGCAAACTCTGCATTGGGCCACGAACGTGACTGCAGCCACCTTTCCCACAGGAACACAAACTGGCCATCTTCTCCAGAATCATCGAACGAACTGTGAACCCAGGTCCCACTCGCTGTATTAGAACACGTACAAATGGTCAAGATGATTACCCTTTGAAAGGGCAGCAATGTGGATATGATATTAACGTTTCCTGAACTCTTAGCTGTGCCAGACATTGTCGTGTGTGCTGTGCCAGGGGTGTTGCGTCTCATTTAGTTTTTCCTGTAGAGCATAGAGAACAGCTTCTAGATCACAGGTGTGGACTGGGTCCTGAGGATTGGCCAGCTTAGGCTGAGTGCAAAGCTGTCCTCTCTGGGAGGTATTTGAGCTGCTTCTGAGTGTCATGAAGGAAAGTGTTACGCAAGGATCAGCATTATGACAGGGTTCAGGGTTCCTCTGAGTGGAGCTCAGAGGTGAAATGAAGTCAGCGCCCACTTTGGCACAGAGAATTTGGGGAGTGTCGTGGGTCTTTTGGGGTGAGGAGAGTGCAGGCCATGCAGCGTCCAGGTTTGGCCACGCATGCCCGGGCCCGGAGGGCAGGAGGGCCCACGCCACGCTGGCCCTGGGAAACCATTCAGCCCAGGCAGCTTTGCCACCAGCGGCACTGGAAATACCTCTCCGGGCCAAGTTCCAAGCAGCCCCTACCTAGACCAAGATGCACAGCCGGGGAGTGACGGAGCCAGGACCCACGCTGGCCACCTGTCTGCTCGAGAGCCTGTTTGGGTTCTTCCTCCACCCCTGTTTCCTCTGTGGTCCTCTGCCCATGGTACCAGATCCGAGGAAGCCAGCGCGGTGTGTGGTAGGAGGGAGAATGGGCGTGTGCTCTTCTACATCAGGGGTTGAGAGTACTTCCGAGTCTCAGGGTGACCTAGATGACTAAGGCCTTCGTCTGGTCCCCATCAGGACCGGAAGCAGCACAGCCCTGCCTTCTCAGACTCCTCCCACTGGCATCTGTGTATCTTCCCACGCGCCTGCTTTCACTCCGCTTCCTCTTCGGGCACTCTTGTTCCTGGTACAAGAGTGATGGTCATCCATCCAGAAAGGCATCTGCCAAGTGCTCTCCTACGGTCCTGCCCTTGCGAGGTGGCATTTAGCTGGAGGGTACAGAGAAATTCACCAGTAAAATCTGAAGCACAGAAAGCACTGTGCGAGCGTGGCAGTAACAACAACAAGCTAATGTGATTTGCAGCCAGGAATGGAGAAACTTCCTGTGAAGAGCCAGGTGGGAGATACTGACGCCTCACAGGCCGCACAGCCTCTGTTCAAAGCCCAGTCTGATGCTGTGGTGGACAGGAGGGAAGCAGTGAGCCTGGCTGAGTAACCGCAGAACTTGCACAAGCAGCCAGTGGGCCCGATTGGCCCTGCAGGGTGCAGTTCAGGCCCGAGTTGGAGAATGCACTTGAGGGGAGTGGCCGAGAGGCGCCTCTGTGGAGAAACCGGGGCCCGAGTGACCCGCACCAGTGGGTCTCACCCAGAACTTCACAGTGCAGGTCCCATGTGGCAGCCCACGTCACCTGGGAACTTGCTATAAAAGGATGGTTCTCAGCCTCGCTCCCGACTTGTGAGCCAGAACTCTGGAGATGGGCACAGCAGGCTGCTGTGCAAGGCCCTTCTGATGCTTCTGGCACACACCCAAGGTGGAGAGCCACTGCAAGGAAAACCTGCACTGCTGGGAAGATGTGGGCACATCAGGCTCTAGTGCTTACTGGCTATGCAAACTTGGGTGCTCTGAGCTGGCTTCTTCTCTGTCAAGGTGGGAGAGGCGCATGCTCAGGCCTGAAGTAGTTTTGAAGAATAGGTGACTGCCGGAAAGGACCTAGGAGATTGCAGACACATCGGTCCTCATCAGATGGAGCATTGTCCAGACACACAGATGGACTGGCCTGTGGGTGGTAACGGCAGACGGCCCCATGACTCCTCTGTTCCGTCCCTGACTTGCTTGTGCACTTGCCTCATTCATTCATCTTTGCTTCGCATGCTGCAGATTGAACCCAAGGCCTCACACTGAGCTACATCCCTGGCCCTTTTTATTTTGCATTTTGAGGCAGGGTCTTTCTGAGCTGCCCAGGCTGGGCTCACACTTGTGGTCCTCCTACCTCAGCACATCTCCAGCTTCTTGCCCCGACAGGCTTGCCCTGGACCTCAGCTGGACCCAAGGCAATTTAGGATGTCGTGGAATCCTTTCCTGAGTCCTGCTTGCCCAGCTCCCTCTTCGGCTGTTGTTCCAGAGGGCACTGGGTTCCTGTCACTGTTCATGTGGGCTGCACACTTGTGACTCCCCACCACTCAGCCAGGACACAGCGCCAGGCGTCCGTCTTCGCCACACGCATTCAGACTGCTGACAGTTGCTCTTTTTATGTGAGAAGCTGTTTGTACCAAGAGGGCCCGAGGCTGGCCGAGGGGGGAAGGACAGGGTAGCTCATGGCTCAGGCCCGCTGGGTGGTTTGAGCTGTAAAGGAGAATTGCGCCATCTGTCTAATGGCCCCTCCGAAAACCCCATAAAATCCACCATTAGCCTCGCCAGCCACTTGTGAGTGTCGTCTTCCTTTCATTAGTCGGTGGTCCGCACATGCTGGGCTCGGAATGGAATTTCCTGGTTGTAGCAAGATGCGCACCTCTCCAGCGGAACTGGATTGCATCTCCCCTAAGCCACAGCTCCTCAGGGCCTTCGTCCGTCTCCAGTGCAGTGTGCGAAGTGAAGACAGAAGGAGGCCAGAGGTCGAAGCAGCCTACCTTGAGATTCTCGGGAAACCGGTCATGTGAACAACTGCTGTTTGTCTTGGCTCGAGAAGGCACTGATGTCATCAGATAACAATGATAACTATGCCTGTGTGTGCAGCAGTCAGTAAAACTGCCTGTTAATGAACTTGTTTTCAGCAGAGCTGTGAGAGAAGGGGCTAGAACCTGGGTTCCCAGTCTGCAGGGCCTCTGCAGGATGAAGTCAACAGCGGTTGGCCAGATGCCCCAGCAGGGGCTTGTCAAGGCCTGCCTGCAGAATGGGAGGCCCCAGCAGCCAAGGCTCATTTGCAAAAGCAAGGAGGGCTGCCCTGGAGTTCCCCACCTTCAAGACAGATGGCTCTGACCTTCCCAGTGAATGCCCTGGGACCCTAAAGACTAGGAGTGGGCCTCTGGGCTTGGGCTTCCTGTTTGGGCTCACAGCTGCACTTCCTTTCCGCTAACTGAGCAGTCTGTACTGTAGGCGGGTGGGAGAGCTAATCTACCACCAAGGTGTTCTCCTCTCTCTCAGAACTCCAGAGATGTTTTGAGTAATTTCCTGAAATGGCTGGGTGAATCCATGGTCAAATCAACAAATAACTACTGTCTTCCACCTCTCCACCCGACTGTCCATCCATCCGCTCATCCATTCGAGCCTTCGGCCATATGCTACTGATTCAGTAGTTTTTTTATTAAGTGCCCATTATGTACAAGCCATTATTTCCTAGAAGTAACTTCAGTGTGGACATTTTGCAGGCAGTGTAACCCTGGCCTTTCTGCTCTCAGCCTTTCTGTCTTACTTTCTGTGGTGGGTCACATTTCTTCCTCACAGACAGTTGCAGAATCTCTCTTCCCGGAAGATACACACAGACTTCAGGCTTTGGGGTGGCCTTGCTGGCTTCTGTCTTTAGAGCACTTATCTTTCTGGCCCAGTGTTCGAGAGGACAGACCTTGATACTAACTGCATCTGTGTTCAAATCCTGGATTTGACGTGTGCCCATGAAAGCAGCAGGATAATGAAGATAGTGAGCACATGTGTGGATACATGTAACAGTATGAAAGAATTCTGAGTGAAAGCAGTGAGACGGACAGACATCCTATGTGTTTCCCTTTCTGTAAAACTAATCTGTAGTGACAGGAAGCTGATCAGTGGGTACTGGGGATGGGAGAGGTGGAAGGACTAGGAAGACCCAGGAACATTGGGGGCAATAGGGGTGTTCACTGTCTGCATTATCTTGATGCTTTCATGGGCACATGTATATGTCAAGACACACAAGACTTACCAAATTGTGTGCAGAACTCGATGAAACGCATTGTTCTTAGCAAACAGGAAGACAGGCATCCTCGCATGCCGGTGGCGGGATCTTCTTAAGGGTCTGTAAGCTGCCTCGGGAAGTACTGAGCCTTTTGGCCAATTGCTATCAAAAAGAGCTTCTCAGATGAATTACGCACACAAAAGGGAGACAATTTCCAGATGGATGGTACTAAAAGGTCAGTTCTATAAACTGGCTCATTTTATGGTCTCTGTAAACCCCGTGGGACTGTACCCAGCATGTAATTGGCACTCAGTAAAAGTAGTGGCGATAGTTATTGCCATGGCCCTTAGAAAGACTGAGTGAGATCCGTGGTTAGGTCTTGCTGAGGGAAGCTCATCATTCCAGCAGTCTGAATCTGTCCTTTCTGCTCAAAGCAAAAGAATGAGTTCGTAGACTTGAGCTTGAGGTGGGGTCAGAACTCCCACATACAGCTGTCCAGACTGTGCATTGCACAGGAGAGTCTGGCCAAGCCTGTGGTTGGAGGCTGACTCCCAGCAGAAGAAGTGCTTTTTATTTAATCTCTAGCGCTCTGTAGCTCACTTGGCTGTGGTGCAGGTATCTAGCTGGGGATGGAGTTTTTCTAATTTGTAGCCGGGAGGCAATCTTTTTCTAATTTACATAAACACACCATAGAACATTATTTCCCTACAATTCTCGGGTGCTGCGAAACCGCTTTTCTCTTCCCAAAGACTGTAGGAAAGAGAGGTGATGTCACCATCTTCTTGGCATCCAGTGTCAGGATGGGATTATGACTTCCCTGGATCTTCCACACTTGGGCGCTTGTATTTTTCCCCCTTCCTTTTTCATTTGCAAGCATCACAGCTGAGGTACATATGGGGAAAGGAGCTAAAAGGCCAAGCAACAGATTTTGCCAGCCACTCAGCAAGCGGGCGGGGGGGATACAGAATGTAAGCTTGGGCTTGTACCTGGCTCAGAACCATCAGTCTTCTCCTGGGTCCTGCTGTGCCCCTTGTTAAGGATTCATCTTGATGGTGATACAGCATGGGAAACTGGTCTGCTGACACATGTGTAGTGAGTGGTCTACCCCAAGTATTAGCCAGGAAAACATGGCTTTTGGGATCAGGTATTCTGGATCCAGAGTCAGCTTTACCACTCCCTGGCTATTTAGTATTTATGATTTGAATACATTATTTTATCTTGGTAAAATAAAATGGATATAGTAGTGGTTCTTGCCTTACAGAATATCTAATCAGCATGTGGGATATCAAGAAAGACTCGGTCTTATTACTCACCGGAAAGGCCACTTGGTGAGAAAACACTTATCTTATTATGACCTGTCTGGGAAAACAGTTTTCCAAATTTCTTATGCACAGGTGGTAGACATGAGACCCATAGAATTCTAGAATAGAAGCCTAATTAAGATAGTACAGGAATTATTAAGCCCAAACCTTGCATTTGATATTGAAGAAACAGTCTCAAGGAAAGTACATAGCTTGCCATTGTTCAAAAGAGCCAGGGGGCCGGGAATTTAGCTCAGCGGTTCGGTGGCCTGCCTTGCAAGCACAAAGACCCAAGTTCAATCCCCGGTACCAAAAAAAAAAAAAAAAAA
>NW_022900940.1:47216580-47224354 GCF_012274545.1 Fukomys damarensis | reverse complement strand
AAAAAAAAAAAAAAAAAAACCCCAAGAGCCAGAATTTAGGGAGCAGTGTATGGACCCCACTGCTCTTTCCCTGTGGTGCCCAGGGGGAACCTTCTAGCTTCATTTCCCACTCGGAATGTGCTTCCTGCATAAAGGAAGCAGAGTAGGGCAGTGTTCCCAGATTGTGGGGAGCCTGTGATGAGTCCTTGAGTGATAACTACTACTGGTGTGAAGTGCTATATACCGTGTGCCCTGCATGATTTTTGATTTTTTGGTCAACCAGTGCTTGACAGAGGTATCATAACTCTTTCTCTGTGATTAGATATTTATTTCTTCCTTTTTGCTGTATCTATTTCAGTCTGTATTTTTGGATGTTTACAAGTCTTTTGGATATAGTTGATTTTGATAGATCGTTCCTTTCATTTTGTAACATCCTCTTTTAAATATTTTTCCATTTTACTTATTTTAACATGGAAAACTTTTTTATAATTCTTAATGGTACTTTCTAGAATATGAGTAGTGAAGTAGCGCATATTATAAAAGTGGTCAAGTAGTACTATTAATAATTTTGAAGTGACCAACAATTTCTTATTCGGTTGTAGCGTCCCTTCTTACCCCTCCAGATTGCATAAATTCTCATGTGCACATTATTAACATTATATACTATCTTTCTTTGCCGTATATTCCCCTTCCATCTTAAAGTTTTACGTGAGACTCTGTACCCAGCATGCGATGGGTATTGCACTTTTGTATTCAAGCTGATAATCTATCTTTAATCATTGGGGACTTACATTCATTATACTGAAGACACGGTCCTGCCCGTTTCTTTTGCTTTCTTGTTCCCCTCCCATTTCTCTGACTTATTTCTTAACAATGCCTTCCCACTTTCCTCCCTTTCCTTTGCTCGATGCAAATAGGTGGAATGGAATGCACTTGTTCCTCTGGTGCAAGTTCCCACATTTCCTTAACATCTAACTGGGCAGAGCCTCACTGGCCTTAGTCCATGCGTGCACTATTGCAGCATGCCTGAGGCGGGGTGATTGTTAAAGGTCGGAAGTTTGTCCTCTCACAGTTGAAAGTGTATGTGTTGCTGTGACAATAATGGGGTATTCTCAACTTGGTTATGAATTCCCCTGTACCAGTGAGTTTTATATTTTCGTATGTTTTCTTAGATGTTGGGAACTCAGATTCAGGTGCTGGCATCTGGTGAGGGCTTCTCTGCTGTGTCCTCAGTTGGCAGATGGTGAAAGGACAAGAGGAGGAGCAAACACTGTGTCCCCACAGAAAGAGCAGAAGAGCAGAAGGGGGCACACGTCTCTGCGCTGCCTTTGATCGCAGCACTGATGTATTCCTAACCCTCCCATCGGCCTGCCACCCAGCCCTCTGTGGGGTGTACATTTCCAGCATAGATTCTGGTGCACACTCAGACCGGAGCCTCGAGATCGCGGTACCTCCGGCTCTCCGCAGCCTCTGGGTCTTGGCATTTGCCGTGCTTTATGCCTTGCTTTGCTACCTCATTTGCTTTTTAAAATATCCTGTCACTCAGTGCCCCACCTTCCTTCTAAACACGATAGTGATCTTACATGACGCACTTCCACTGTAATTTCCTAGAGTTGGCAGGAAAGGCTTCTCTTCCCATCTGGCCTGGCCTGCATTTCCACACCTTCTGGGCCACCTCGCCTGACGTTTGAGTTCATAGTCACTGAAGCCTTTGTCAGACGTAGTTGTGGATGGTGCTCAGTCACTGTAGGATCATTGTTTCACACCTTTGCTGCCTTCATCTAACACGGCTAAGACCAGATCCTAAAACTTGCATTTGCATAGGTCTCCTTCCTAAGAATATCTGAGTAAAATTCCTTTTCTTTTTTATCCGTCTCCTGCCACTTTCCAAGAAGGGTTCAGGAGTGCTTTCTACAGAATGACTGACAAACACCAAGAGTGAGGTAGGCAACAAAGGGAAAGGAGGTGATTCCAGCAGAAAACGGCAGCTGGCACTGGCAGCACTGCCACTGGCCCCAGCAGCTGTGACTTCCAGGTGCACCCCTGGCCGGCTGGCTGGAGGGGAGCTCGGCTCTGGCCTGGCCAGCAGGGAGGCTGGGTGCTGAGGGTGCCTGCTGGGGTGACCATGTGGTTGGACCTCACTGACACCGAGCTCCCTGCCCTCAGGACCGACAGCTGACACATCCACCTGTTACCTACTGTGCTGCTCCTCGAGCAGTCGGAAGACTGTCCCAAGTGGGGAGGTGCTGTACAGTGGGATTTCTGGGATCCTTAAAATGTGGAGCTAATGGCCCCTGACCACAAATTCAGAAGAGATAGCTGGCCGTTACCAGTGATGACTCTGATACTTGTATGCCAGTGTTCACTGAAGCATCGTTTGCAATGGTAAAACAAATCCAGCTTGGGGGGTAAGAACCCCATGTTCCATCAGCACATGTACTGTATGAATAGACAGATGTCATAGCTGTGCACTGTGAAATATCAGACCAGCCAGGAAAAGGAAGTCTGGATGGATCGACCTTCACAGCAGGCCAGTGAGAAAAGCCAAGCCTGCGGGACACAAGCCACAGGAGTCACGTATGTAGAACGTGCTCAGCCCCTTCACGGAGACAGAAAGGAGATGAGAGGCTGCCAGAGCCCGGGGTGGGGAGTGAGGATGCACTGCGTGACCAGCAGGGATTCTCTGTGACGGTGAGAAAGCATTGGAAGTAGATGGCGGTGAGGGCTACACAGCGTCGTGATGGGATTGATGCTCCTGAACCCTCCACTCAGATGGTACAAATAAAGAGCAACATAAAAGACAGGCAGTAGGGAGTAGGGAGACAGGAGGGGATCGAGGGATGGGGCAGAGGGGATGAAGAAGGGATTGAGATGTGTCACGTACACGCACCAAGTCCCCGCGAGGGACGCAGATGTGGGGTACCGAAGACGTGCAGAAAAGAAACGGGAAAAGGATAGAGACGTGAAAGGAGTGGAGGGAGGGAAGGGAAAGGCGATGAAAGAAGACTTTTTAAATGTTTAAAAAATGGTTAAAATGGCAAATCTTGTGTTAATATATATTTACCATGATAAAAATGTTTTAATTAAAAAAGTCTGTTGTGTGAAGCCAATAATATCTCACTAGTGTTTGCTATTGTGGCATAATCTAGCTCACCCTAAGAAAACCTTTTCCCTGTCTGTTTCTCTCCAGGGGCATCGAAAAAGGCATGTAGGCTTTTATGGCCCCGTGTCACCTTGTTCCCTTCACTGATCTTTGACCTTCGGGACAGGACAAACAAACCCTTGTGATCATGCAGGACCGGTCACCCTGGCTTCAGGTAGCGCGTGGTCAGGAGGGCAAGCCTGGTGATGTACACGCGTGCCTGTGTCTCTCTTCTGTAGGTTCACACCCTCCCTTTATCTCGATGTGCAGAGATGAAATCCTGGTGTGATCTGCTTCCAAACAGAGGTCCCACGAGGTTTGGATGAGTTTCTAGTAATGTCCGATGGCCAGGAAGCTATAGTCTCTCAGAGCTCTTTGGATTTTAGCACCCGTCATCATGAACCACTTCGGAGAAGAAAACTGTGAGCTGATCCAAGGCCTGTTCTGTGGCTGCTGCTGTACTGGGTCCAAGAGGGAGCGTTGACATAGAACGGGAAGTAGCCTCACTGTGGAGTATGTGGGTGCTGAATGAAAATGGTGATGTATAGCACAGAAAAGATGCTGCGTGGAATACTCCCGAGAGTCCACACAGAGAAGAGAGGACCCGGAGTTCAGCTTGCACTGGGGACACAGATCACTGAGGTCACCTCCTGTCTTACTGACAGATCCTGGTTTTATACTGGGCAGCAACATGCTCTACTGAAGATTATATTTCCCAGATTCCCTTATAGATAGGTCTAGCCAAGAAATTATAAACAGAAGTTGGTTAAAACTTCTAGTAAAGCTCTTTAAATGTAATATATCCAACGGGGAGATAATAGGTCTTTTGCCCTTTATCCTTGAATATGAATGTGATGGCCACACCTCCAGCAACCATTTTGTAACTTTGAGAACAGACACCATAAGGTGGGGGCTCGAGAAGACAAAAGAGCCTCGATGCTTGGTGGTTTTCACACAATGCCAGCCCAGCCCTGGGTTCCCACGCTCAGATCATGATACTGGCAGCCCAGCATCTCTGTCAATAAGAACAGTGCTGCCTGCCAGTTCTAGACTGCCTTTGAGTCACAGTGTAAAGGACATCCTTTAATCACCACCGTGACTCTGTGTGATGAATTAACTCACTCAGACTTCAGAGGACTCCTAGGAGACACTGAAACTGGGAGAAATTCTATCATTTGGGCAAACCTATAGACTTAGCATTTTTTATAGACAAGGCCCAAATAGCAAAATTGCAGGTTCCTTCTACACTGTTGGTAAATATTAGATTATTTTTGAATAGCTATCCCCAAAGTGTAGGATTTTTACATTTTTTTTCATTTTAAGTACGAACTACTGATCTCCTAGAACAGCCTGGCAGTCATGTCCAGAACTGCACCAAATTTGGGGTTGGTTTTGTTGCTTTTTCCTTCATTGTGGAGAGCCACAATATATCGAACTCATGTCCTCTTTAACTTTAGAAAGCAAAACTCCCAGCAGTACATAAATGATCCTGTGTTTCCCTTCTATGCTGCACCCAGGGATTTAGAAACCAGAAGGAGAAAAGGCACAGTTTGAAGTCTGGGGAGGTGGAGGGAGGGACACGACAAGCCAGCGGGCTGAAGACCAGGACTGCTGCATCCGCTGGGCGTGGGTTTGACTCACTGTGCACTGTGCAGGGACCACAGCAGGTCTGCCCTGTTCCCCCTGACGTGCGGTTCGGCTGTCCAGTCCTTGTTCACAGCTAACCCACTGCTCTGTTGTGTTTGCTTGTTTCTTTGTGTTTAGTACCGAGTTTTGTACCCAGGGCTTCCCATTGACCTACACCCCAGCCCTTTTTATTTTCCATTTTTGAAACAAAGTCTTTGCTATGCTGGACTCAAGCTTGTAGTCCTCCTGCCTCGTGTCAAAAAGACTGTAAGTTTCTGACAGTGAAGGACCAGAGCCAGCTCCCACCGGCATGCGAGAGCCAACTGGTCATTTTTCAGGAGCTTTATAAGTTGCTTACTAAGTACAACCATTATAAAAATGAAATAGATTCACAGTTAAGTTATATTCAAAACAGAGGTCGTAAAACTTAAAAGCATTGGCCTCCTCAGCGCTTTGCCTGTGTCCCTTCTACTTGGGCCTTCGGGTAGATCTGTCTGACGCCTGTGTGGATGCAGCCCCAGCAGGACAGCCTGCCCCAGAGGGGTCGGAGCAACCAGTCGCTCCTGGTTCACAGTTGTGAGCCTCGCCAGTGCCTCTGTCGGCCTCCCAGGGCTTTGCGTTCTGTTGACTCTGCACTGCAGCCATTTGTCTGCTTGTGCTCAACCCTTCTAGAGAGTGGCCGATTCCTGCAGCCGTCCTTCCTGAGCACGCTCACCTGCCCTGGGCCACTCTGCTTGCACGGTGAGCCCCGGAGCCCGTGGCTGGAGCAGCAGCCCTTGACTCCCTGGAAGTCCAAGACCCGGGGCCAGCAGAGTCGGCCCGGGGAAGCCCTCTTCTCCCTCGACCTCAGATGGCCTCACTCACCTCCGGTGTCTCTCCCTCCTCTCACCAGCACACCTGTCCTCTTAGACAGGGCCTCGCCTGGTGTCTCCAAAGTCACATACGGGGCCTAGGGGCAATGTGTGCATGGAGGAGCAGTCACAGTTCTACCCGGGGCGAAGACAGCTGTGAGTCATTATTAGATGTTTCAAGCCCCAGCCCACCCCTGCGCTGCTCACGCTGTATCATGTGACCCTCCCACCCTGCTGCAAGGTGGATGGCACCATGGCTGTTTGACAGACGAAGATATCAGCCTGTCAGAGACGAGGAACTTGCCCGGCTGTGCAAATGTCCGCATCCAAGACCCCAGCACTCACTGCTTACTCCCACAAGCGGCCATCCTGCTTGCCTGATGTGTGCTGTACGTGCGTACGTGCATATGCATGTGTTTTGTCTAAAGGAAAAATCGAAACCATTGCCCCCCAGAACAAGTTAGGAAGTTTCAGTAGCGCATGTGCATATTCTGCAGTGCTTCGGGGATGTTGGGGTGCAAGGCTCATTAGATAGTTGTAGCCACCCAGAAAGTGTTTAATCTCTGTTCCCTCTTCTTGGGCCTTTTCATTAAGATGGGAAAGAATCTCCAACCTAAGTGGAAAGTATTTTCTGACTGAACATTGGAGCCTAACGCAATAAATGAAAATCGAATCTGAGAAGTGTTGGAGGAGAGTGCATAAGCGCTGACGGCACGGAGAAGGAGCCCCGTGGTGCGGCCATTAAGGAAAACCGAGCTATTTCCTTAATGTGCTCAGAAAGTTAATTTGAAAGAAATTCTGACTTCAGATAGAAGCGATTTTGTCTCCTCCTCTGAGGAAAACAGTACATTGATCGTCACTCCGTGCACCCCTCACCTCCCCCAGACCAGCAGCTTCTGGAGGAAGGAAAAGGAAGCCGGTGCACTCCGCTCCGCTCCTCCTGAAGCCTCACTCGAGCTTTCTCTTGCTGCATCTGTCTGATCCTTTGGTAACTCAGACGGTAGGAGGAGGAGGTTTGGACCCAGCATGAAGTACTCAGCAAATGTGTGGGGAGCACCTCTGGCATGCCAGACTCCCCTGTGGGCACAGGATGCGAAAGACCGGCCTTCACTCCAAAGGCAGAGCCAGCCAGCAGTCCGTCCGCAGTCAGCACCTGCTGAGTCCCCCATGTCCCAGCCCACACGGGCGCTGAGACTCAAACACACTGCTGAGGGGCAGGGGCCTGCGGCTGTATAGACCGAGCGGCAGCCCTGGCCCTGCATGGGCAGCGCTGGTTTCTGCCATCCCTCAGACACTGCCAGATAGCTCTGGGTCAGTGGGACCCCAGTGGAGAGGAGGGAAGCAGTGCTGAGCGGTACAGGCAGTCGGTGAGGGCCTCTCCAGCAAGGTGACCATGAGCACTGAGGTCAGTGAGGATAGGGCTTGTGGGACCATCTGGGCAGGAGAAGCAGGTGCAAAGGCCCTGAGGCCAGGAACTGGCGAGGAGGGCACAGAGTCAGACTGCCCCCCTTTGTACCAGGGAAAGGTCCAAGTGCTGGAGTAGGGAGACCTTGCCAGAGCTGACAGTTGGGAGGTAAGCAGTTCCTGCTGGTGAACAGACTTGGCCACAGGGGCACAAAGGTGAAAGCTAGGTGCGGGGTGGCTGGGACCACAGCCTGGGCCAGCATTCCTCATGGCTCAGTTGGTCGGGCAGGGTGGACAAAAAGCACAGGCTTCTGGGTATTTCAGGCCCGCAGCTGACGAGATTTGCTGTTGAGGTAGACATTGGAGCAAGCAAAGGAAAGGATTCCCAATGATTCCTCTGAAAATATTCTGAATGGGCTTTTGTTTCTGATTCTGTCCTAATCCCTCCAGAGTCATCAGCATGATAGAGACATTGTTTAGGTGTTAGCTCCTAGACTGTTGTCATTTCCTTTATTACTTTCTGAGTAAACCAATTAAAAGTATAATGCTGATCTCCTGGAGAAAAAGAAGGAGCCGAGTTTGGTGGATTTCACCTCTTCAACGCTTTTTAACACTGCTTCTTCTTGTTTCATGGTTAATGAGATCCCGGCCAACGGGGACAAACGGGCAGACAGCCCCACCTGCTGTGGCTGTGATACCACCCATTGCTCCGAGGTCCCTGCTTGGGAGCCAGTGCCCACTTCCAGGGAGCCCTGCCCGCCCCCCCCCCCCC
>NW_022900940.1:47171223-47215979 GCF_012274545.1 Fukomys damarensis | reverse complement strand
GGGCCTGCAGATGTGGGCCGGAAGTGAGGCAGAGCAGCTGCTGCGAGAGAGAAGGCGGGATGAAGGCCTGCCTTCTAATTACTGCCTGGATTGCAGTGCTTTTCTGAACACCTTCAGAGACTACACTTCGGGAAGCTTTGCCTTGTGGAGCCCTGCTTGCCTCCCCTCCGAACCTGCGTGTGCCCCGGCATGCAGTGAGGTGTGTGTCACACGCAGACTTCCACTCCCTCGGACAGAGGGAGTGCTGCACACGGCCTCCGCGACTCTGGGGGGCGCTAACTAAGGCCTGTGGCTGCCCCCTTCCGGGATCACACTCGCTCTGTAATAATAGACTGTAAATACAGAGGTCGTGGATTTCTCTCACTGGTGAAAGTGCAGAGATGGGAAAGTAGGTCCAGGGTGGACACGGCGGCCCAGTGTTGTAATCAGAGCTGCAGTCTCCTAACTTTCTGCCCTCACGCCCTGGGCTCCTCACTTCCGTCGGTGATGGCTGCCAAACTCTGGCCGGAAGAAGGAAGAATGAGCGAAAATGGGCTCTACCAGTCACGTCCTGCACGCCCTGAGCCAGACCAGGGAAGCACGGAGATACTGTTCTTTGTCAGGCTCATTGATCTAAATAAAGGGAGGAAGAAAAGGAAGGTGATTGTGGGTGGGCAGCCACTTCCGCCGTAGCTGTGGGACTGGTCAGGTACGGTGTTACGGAAGGAATGGGCAATGCCAGGGACATTTTTACTCGCAGAAGATCATTTTGGATTTATTTGGGCACCTTGTGTTGGTTATGTTATGACAAACACCAAAGGGAACACCCCGCATTTCTGTGGTCAGTGTAAGGACATATTGGAAATCTGCTATATCTATGAGGGGATTTGTTTGTTTGCCTTTTTCCCCATCCACCTGCCAGTGTCTTTTTCTTGGTAAAGGCCGAGAATCTGCAGTGAACAGAGAGGGAGGAAGAGGCACCAAAGTGAGTCTGCCCCTGGGAAACTTTGTGAAACTCAGTCAGGGAGTAAGAAATAACCACCTCTCAGGTGCCAACAGGACTCTTGAAACAACTGTATATGAAAACACTTAAGGCCTAGAGCCACTCCGCAGACAAATAGCTCGCTGGCCCCTTTCTTCCTGTAGACAATGAAGAACAGGTGATTCTGAGATCAACCAGAAAAGTCTGGTGTCCCTTTGTTGGGTCCCTGCTGTAACAAAATGATGCTTTTGATGTATGAAATGTTCCCACCCTGCTGTGTGAGTGTGTAGGTCTTAGGATTTTCCATTCTTGCTGGACCTGGCAGACGCTCCCTGCTTAATGATCTGTCTCAGTGTGGAAAAAGACCTGAGAAATTGACCAATGTCTAGCAAGTTCTTCCCCAACCTCTGAAATTCCAGAATTTCTTAGAAAAAAACAAACTCTGTCGCTTGTCTGACAACTGCATAAGGTTGGTTTTTGAGGGGAAATAATGAGAGAACTCTCTAAATTTCTCAAATGTGCTTCCTGGGGCAGCAGCAGGACCTGTGGAGTGGATAGAAATGCAAGTCACAGGGCCTCACCCCACCCTCTGAGTCAGAGTCAGGTGCCCCTGGTGAGAGCTGCAGTTTGTTCAGGACCCGCCACCCAGAAGTGCTTCACACTCACAGTATTTTCCCAAGTGCAGAGGCGCTGAGTCCCTCGTTTACCTCTCTGTACATAGCAGCAGTGCCATCAGAAACACAGTTCCTTCTCACAGGCCCAGTCTCTTCACCTGGGCGAGGCCCAGCTGTGGAGAGCGTGTTTGCACCTGGCCTGGACTGGAGTTGCTGCCAAGCTCCCCTGTCAGGGAGCAGTACCTTAAACAGAGGCCTTCAGCTCTTTACATTTCATAAGCCAGGGTATTGTGCTCTGGTGCTTTTGTTCCAGAGAAGCGTACCTGGTACGTACACCGGGGCCGAATCACAGGACACCTTTCCGTGCGAATGTCTTCCTGGGGTGAAGCTTCCAAACATTCAGCAGACCAGCTTGGAATAAGTGTGCTCATTACATGCAAAGTTATCAACATGCCAGCCAATAACTTAGTGTTGATTGGCACTGACAAAAACCCTATTAGGTTTACTTATTTACTCCTAAAAATGAACAAGGAAAACATGTTTCAGCTACAGTGAACAATCTGCAAGATTTTCAGAAGTAGCACCAAATACCGTTTGTGTAGTGTCAGAAAGTATATTCAGTCTTTTCCCATTATCGGCACTGTGGTTGGCATTTGCTCTGGGATACCCGGTAGTTTGATGGTGGAGGGTGCCAGAGGAGAATAGACACAGCATCCCTGTATCCAGCAGGAGACAGAGTGGGAATGTAGGAGAATTGGTCCTCCATCCCTTCTTCCCATTGGATAATCCTGTCTGCCTGCTGAAGGGCTTAGAAAGTCCTGTGCCCAAACCCTAGGCGATGCAGAAGCCAGGCCTAGAAGGCCAGCCTCCTCACCTGGACTCAAACAAGCTTTGAAGAGCTTTGGAAGCCATGAAGGGCTAACTTGTCCTTCCAGAGCAAGCCGGACTGCCTGCTGTGCCATTTATTGTGATCTGATTTGTTTTGAGAATGGGGCCTCTCAGTAGCTAAGCTAAGATTCCTTCAGTACCATCTTTAATGTGGACCCAACCCAGGGTAGGGTATTCCGGGCCCCTCTCTGGGGAATTTAGAATTGAGAAAAGCTAGTCAGTCTAGGGTGCCTCTTGAACTGAACCAGTGGAAATTCAAGTGTTGTGGGAAGCCTTAAGCTTTGAGAAGGTGAGGAACAGATCCTCAGAGAGACAACAGCATAGAGGTAGGAGGGTGCTGGTGTCAGGAGATGAGAGACACATGCCAGTTCCATTCCCTCATGAGGTCCCACAGACTGCTGGGTCTCTTAACAAAGCAGCACACTTCATGGTAACGACTCCTTCCCTTGGAAATCAGACAAGTCTTACTGTCACTGTTTCCTGCACCTGTTTTTCTTGCTTTGAACAGGTGGGCAGTCCTACTGTGTGCAGCATGAGTGCTGATACACATCTAAGTTGGAGTGGAATCATCTGGACCACTCCATCTGGGTTAGGCCAGGCTGGATAATGCTCTTATTATGTGTTCGTGTTACTGTCATCCTTGCGAGCCATGTGCTTGGCCGCCTGTCTCATTCAGTCACCCTGACCCTCTGCTAAGCACTCTGAGCAGCTCTATAACTTGCTCGGGATGCAGAGAGAGGAGACGACAGCCACAGCCAGAGTCCAGCTCTGCCCACCGCGCTGTGCAAGGTGCAGTGAGACTCCGGCCTGAGCAGCTTGGACAGGAGCATGGCAAGCTGGGCTCGAGGTGCTAACTCAGAAGGGCGCTGTGGACAGTGCCGGGCACCGAGGAGAGGGTGTGAGAAGTGACAGTGATAGGAGGGGTCAGGCAGCGCCCACTGTCCTGCATTTCAAGCATCCACAGTGATCCATTCCTTGTAGCACTTGCAGGTGCGGAAGAGTTGTGAGATGACAGGGTGGTGTTGGAATGTGGGCTTTCTGCAGCCAGGATTCTGTTTGGGAGGCAGAGCCTGTTCCCCAGGACACAGAGACGGGTCCTGCTTCCATATACCTGGCTTATGCCCCATTAGGCTGAAGCCCCCGGGCCTCTGGGGACCTGTTCTGGAAAAGCAGGCCAGCTCCTATCCCCAACTCACTTACAGTGTGGGCTGTTGCTTTTCCCAGGGGCCAGGCAATCTGTGAGTTGCAAACCCAGAGCTGCTCCTTCCCATCCGGGCCGTGGCTTCTGGCCAGGGACCTCTGGGGATGGGCTTTGGGGCCCTGCCCAGTCTGGGTCAAGAGCTCTGTTTATGGTTGCCTGTGGGATTTGACTTGAAAGAGGACAGAGCATGATGGTGAGTGGTTCCCGTCATTGGTTTAAGAAAATAAAGATGGCATTCACGTTTTTTAAGGCCCTGTCATCGCAAGCCCTTTCCTGCTGTTTCTTCTAACACTCTTGACTTGGTTGCTGGAGATCAAAGCAGACGGAGCATCCACAACTCTTCACCCCTGCATTCCCAGAGCACGTGTTCATATCCATGGCTCCCTGGGCACAGAGGAAGTAGACCCAGTGACTGCCCACAGCGCTGACGTCTTCCGGTCATTAAATGAGTGCCTCATTTCGCAAGAGCTGGTGGGAGTGCTAAGGAAGACACACTGGAAGTACTTTCCATGATGTTATCTGAGCTTTGAAGTGCTTATTTCTGCCTGCCCTGTGTGATCACATACCTTTGCTTTGGTCAGTTGTTGCTTTCAAGCTAGTCAGCATGTGGCTCAGGAGTAAATGGGCTGTGTTTTGTTCTCAGGCAAAGTCAGATGCTTGGTACTTTCCCCATTTGTTCGGCTTGAAGGAGCCTCAGAGTGCAGGAATATGTGCAGCACAGACAGGAATGTGCAGAAAGTCCTCATGTGAGTGAGTTGAGTTCCATGCCCTGCACCGGGGCTAGTGAGCTGGATGTCAGCAGCTTCCTGCTGTGCTGATGGCTCCAGACCTGGAGGGCTTTTAAGGAAGGTGGAGGCTGAGTGCCAGAGACAAGCTGTGGCTGCGGTGCCAGGACAGGCGCTGACATATCCCTCACAGGGAGGGGCCTCCCAGGCTGCAGACACAGAAAATGGTAAAGCGACACTTGGGAGGGCGTCCTTGAGAAGTGCCGTCCTCGGCTTCCCAGCATGTTTGTGGAGTACTCCTTTGCTAAGAAAGTTTGTGGGCTTTCCTTCTCCCTTCTTGCTTCGGAAAGCCCCCAGTTAGGGGTGACTGGCTTGGCTCTTTCTTTGACAATGAGTTTCTCTGCTGGCCGCAGGAAATGCAGGCTGCTGAGTGTCACGAATGTGGGGGCAGTGGAAGTGGATCCGGGGAGATCTGCACCCCAGAAGAGGTGCGAGGGGTTAGAGTGAGAGCGGCAGGCAAGTTTGTGTGTGCTTTGTCCCCCAGGTGCACCAGTACTACAGCTGCCTCCCTGAAGAGAAGGTCCCTTACGTTAACAGCCCGGGAGAGAAACTGCGAATCAAGCAGCTCCTCCACCAGCTGCCTCCACACGACAACGAGGTGAGAAGGGGCCTGAGGGGCGCAGGGAGCCAGGACTCTGCCTTGTTCTCGGTCCTGATCAGAAGCCCACGGTCAGCGCGACTGCTGAAGAAAACCTCTGGCAGTTTCTTTTAGGCTTTTAGCTTCCTTAATTTAGAGCCAAAAGAAGCGGACCAACACTTTCTGGAGAGTGTGGCCCAAACCCAGAGTCTCCTCATGGGCTGCCTTAACCTGTGTCTGGCGCAGTATCCAGGGAGTGCTGCAAGTTAAAAGCTCAGGCCCGATCTCTGACTTGAGGACGGTGTGCCCTGCTGCTCGCCTGCATGTGCTAGAGAGATAATTGAGGTCCCCTGGGCCATCGCAAGTTTTCATCATCATCCCGCACTGAAGGAGTGTGCGAGTTTTCACATTACGCTGAGAAGTTAGGTGACCACACTCGCCGGGCTGCACATCTGTGATTTCTGTCACAGTGGAGTCTGCTCGTCAGGGTCTGTGCCTTTGAAAGCATGGCTTGTGGCCTGTTCTCCTTCTGAACCCGAAGCAGTGCTCCAAGCAGGCATCTCTTCTCCTTGAAATTGCATTGGTCATAAAGAGAAATTTATAAACATCTTTTTAAAGAGCATGCTGGAAAGGATTAGGTTTGCGACTTGGAAATTAATTTTTAGGTATTTGGTTTTTAAAAAGTAGGAATCCTACTAAATTGTGCTGCTTGACTCTGACTGCATTTGAAACAAAAGTATAATTTTACGTTGAAAGGAAGTTGGGCACCGATTTTCAGCAGTCCCCAGCCCTCCATGTCCCAGGGAAGAAAGGGAGGGCTTTTCGAAGTCTTTCCACGTTCCAGTGGATGAAGATCATCTGAGGGCCTCAGAAATCCCTGAGGGGCTGGAGATGCACCTCAGCCGGAGATCGCTTGCCTAGTGGGCAGGCAGGTCCTCAGTTCAGTCCTGAGCACCTCAAATAAGTAAATAAATGAATGCATTTGAGTGAGTTGACAGACACTTAGAAACTGAAGCAGTTCCTGGGAGGTTAGCTGTGATTCCCCTTATGTGCTGCTTATATTTTGTAAAACAAATAATGTGTTCTCCTTTAACGCTGTGAGCAAACATCGTAACCTGATGCCCGCCTTTACAAGCAGGAGAGGTGTGCCTTGCTTTAAAGGCATGTGCATAGAATGTCAGCGGTAGGACCACGTGTCCTGGCTGGTGAGGTCACCCCAGCTCTCTTTCTGACGAGTTCTTATGGTGACTCCAGAGTGGGACACTATCTGCTCTCCTCTGCCTCTAGTGGTTTCTTCTGTGTGTAGTTAACAGTGCTTTTGGTGAAAAGTGACACCATTCAGATTACCACTTCCTGTGGTAGGAGCGCAGTACATGGGACCCCGTGGGCACAACTAGCCCCTTTGATGTTGCCCCTTGTGAAGTCAGCATTTGATCACCCAGGAGCTACAGTCACAGCTGTACAGGTTTCAGATCAGACTCCAAACTGGAAGGTTTTCCTCTCCCCACCTTTGAGCCGAGTCGCCAGAATGACACAGGGAACACTTTCTGATCCCCAGATGGCTCCAAGAGACAGCAGGTGGGTTCGGGCCCAGATTCCCCATGGATAGCGTGTACATGGCCTGGAGTAGAACATGGACATGGCAGTAAATAAAACCGAGGAAGGGCAGCGCCACTCCCTCCAGGTGATGAAGTGGTTGGATACAGGGAGGAAATTTCACTTGGTCCTAGCAGGTATCTCGTACCTATCAGCCTCTTTCCGGTCTTCGGTTTCCAGTAGGAGCATCAGGGATCTCGGGTGCAGGGTCTCCTGCAAGCAAAGTAGCCACCTGGAATCTAACGGTATGGTCATGTTCTCTGCTTTCATGGTCACGCTGCTTTTTGCAAGCAGTTAACTTTCTATTTGTAGTCTTAATGTACTTCAGATAAATCTATTCACGTTTTTAAAAGTGAATCACTTTTAAATCTAGGATTAATAATAATAGTTCATGCGTGTGGTGCAGTTTCCAAAGTGTGCAGAAACAAGGGGAGAAAATGCAGATACTGGATTTAAATGTCTGTGATGTCCCTGCCTTTGCTCTGTGAGCTTCTGGGTTTAGCGAGAAGGAAGATATGTTTGCATGTTGCCTCTCTGTCTGAAGCTCGGCGGCAGGTCCCTCCGTTCCTGACGCCCCCAGTGCACTCCTGCAGCATGAGCCACCGTGTCCCTCCTCCATAGTCATGAGCACATGTGGCTGCAGGCGTCGGGCCCTACAGTTCGATGAGAGTGAATTTCCCAGCACTGAGCCCAAGCCGACTGAGTGTGGCAAGCAGGGTCGGGGCCAGCGTGCAGAGCAGCTACAGAGTCCACAGCCTGCCCAGCTAGAGCTTGGGCTCGGGGTTCAGGCCCTCTAAAGGCTCCTTCGCTCGTCACAGTCTCAGTAAGGTCTCCCGTAAGCAGCACCAACTGCGCCTGCTGAAGCACGGGCATTGTCTGTAGCAGTGGTGGCGAGTGAGTGAGGAAACTGAGGCTGAGGCCCCAGGACCTCGGCCAGAGCGACCCATCCATGCTGTGCTCTGTGCATGCAGGTCCGGTACTGCAACTCCCTGGATGAGGAGGAGAAGAGGGAGCTGAAGCTGTTCAGCAATCAGCGGAAACGTGAGAACTTGGGCCGAGGGAATGTCAGGCCCTTCCCCGTCACCATGACCGGCGCAATCTGCGAGCAGGTGAGTGTGTGTTCCTGAGGGGAGCATGGTGCCCTGGCATCGTTTCTCTCGCTTTTCATGCTGCGATGATTCAGCTACCGCTGTGTGCCTGGCATCTCGGCCTTGGCGATATGGCAGTGAACAAGCCAGGAAAGCCCAGTTTGCCCTTGTGAGGGGTGTGGTCTAGGGGAAGAGATTAGGTAATAAATGTTAACCACAAAGTAGGAAAACATAGCAGGGAGGGGTCTGGAAAGACCCGCTTAGAAGACCTCAGAGGTGTTTTAGAGGGACAACACAGATTGGGGGGCGGAGGGGTCAGCCAGCGCAGAGGTCCTGCCAGGAGGTGGCCACTGTGCTGCAGGAACAGCGAGGGGCCGGGTGGCTGGGCAGGGGGACCGGGCTCACCGCTGGCAGACGTAGTCAGAGTTTGTGGAGGCTGCGAAAGCCACTGCAGCAGACACACTGCGCACTGTCGGACAAGGCGTTGGCCAGGCCAGCCTCTCCTCCAGGTCATCCCAGGACTGGTGGTCCCCTTAAGGGGACACTGGTCTTCTCTAGGTCTGTGAGTTCTGTGGCCCAGTGTAAGACGCTTTCTGCATTCTCCCAGGATCTCCCTGAGAAGAAGGGTGGGAACCTGGTTTTTCTCCTGCTGCCCTCGGCACTCAGGGCCTGGTAGGGGAGGGCTTAAAGAAAAGGAGGCAAGAAGCCGATCTACCTGGCTTCCGCCCCTGTGCAGCTCCGAGGTCATTCCTTGCCCTAACCACACGCTGCTGCCTTTGAGCAGCGTGTCCAGCTGCATGCGCTCTGGTGGACCAGGCACATGCTGAGGGGGGTCGCTGGGGCAGTGAAGAGGCAGTGAGGAGCTCAGTGCTGGGGATGAGTCGCCATGCTCAGGTCAGGGCCTGCGCTGCCCAGGCTCCTGGTGAGTGGGGAGGAGGCCTGGCGTTCCATGCCCAGAGCAGCGCGGTGTTGGGCATGGAAGCTGGAAGCCTTCCTGGGTCTGCGCATGTTTCTACCAGATGACCTGGACTCTGTTCCTTGTCCTCAGTTTTGCCCTCTCACGGTAGTGATAACAGGCCTTGTAGAAGAGTGAGGAGGATTAAGTGGGCCCTGTGTGCACAGCGTGGCTCTCGGCGACCTCATGGGACCCGGGAGTAGTACTTGCCATAACATGGGGTCTCTCTTTCTTGGTCACCCCCGTGAGCTCTGCAGACGGCTCTGCGAGGCCATGGCCTCCTTTCCGTCCACACCATCTGCAGTGTGGGAAAGTTTTGGAGGTGGCTTCCCTGCTTTGTAGACATCCCCAGAGTGCACCCATGCTCCTGAGGCCGTGGTGCTGGACGCAGGCTGTGGACCTGGCCAGAGAGCGCAGGATAACAGCCTTCCGCCTTGTTCCTCCCTCCGAGGCCCTTGGCGCATGCTCATCCCAGCCCTGCGTGACTCTCCTTGCTTTTGGTAATTTAGGGTGGGCACTTGGGAAGCAGAGTGGGGAGATACAAGAGCCCCTGAAGAAACTGCCCCTCTTCTGGCCTTTAGAGCAGCACCCATCAGTCAGGACTACTTTAGGGAGCGGAAAAGAGGGCAGAGCTGGCACACAGGACCTGGGAGGAGGGTGGTAGCTGAGGGGTGAGTGTTTGCAGGCGGCTGCCCTGCCCCGCTCCCAGTGGCCTGCTGTCCCGAAAGTCTGGGTCATGACACACCTCAGGGCCCCAGCACGGGATAGTGCCCCACGAGGTTTTCTTCCTTCCCCACCTTGGTAAGTCCTCGGTCTCTTTATCTTCTGGAGCTCTGGGAAAGGGAACCCCGCCCTGCCACATCTGTAAAGCAGGGACAGTCGGGAAGGCAGATGCTTAATAACTGGCTGCTGTCGGTGGCTTGTCGCTTAGGTGCGGGGCGGACAGCGGGCCTGGTTGGTGCTGATGTTTTTCTGTCGGCCTTGCAGTGTGGAGGCCAGATTAACGGCGGGGACATTGCTGTGTTTGCGTCACGCGCTGGCCACGGTGTCTGCTGGCACCCGCCCTGCTTCATGTGCACCGTCTGCAATGAGCTCCTGGTGGATTTGATCTACTTTTACCAAGATGGGAAGATCTACTGTGGGAGGCACCATGCCGAGTGCCTGAAGCCTCGCTGTGCCGCCTGCGATGAGGTCAGAGCTCCCGCCTTTGGCTCCCTGCCCACGCCCTCCGCCGGCCTTAGCCCCCTGTGCGAGGTGCTCCGTGGGCCCCCATCTACCCTCTCCTGAGAGGCGGGAGTCCCTGCCCACCCCGGCTCAAGGTGGCAAGCTGCCAGTTGGGAGGCCGAGGAGATGCCTAGTTTCATACAGTGGGTACTGGGTCCTTTCAGAACTCTTAAATTCTTAAAAAATAAAATAAAAAGGACACTAAGCAGTTTTAGGCAGATGCCAACCCAAGCCCCAGGGAGTAATTGTCAGGAGTGGAGTTAAAGGAGGCCTGGGCAGCAGATTTTATTTTCCCCACAGTTTACAGAAGTTCTAAATGCAGGAGGCAGATGGATTCTCCTCAGACGCTCTGCCCCTTGCCGGGGTAGAGGTCTGAGAAATCAGGACCATGTCCCCACAGCCAAGTCCCAGAGTGGCCTGGGAGTGACAGCATCAAGATGCTGGCTCGGCTTTGAAAATTGGGAGTGAAAGAAGAAGGTTCTAAACCTGACCTGTTCCATGGGAATCCCTTGTACTTCCATAACTCCTGATACTGTTAAATATCTTTACTGTCTGTCTGTGTTTTCTCTCTTTTGGAGAAATATTGACGTATGCCTTTTGAAGGCTTTACACACAGGTCTCCTCCTTCCTAGAGGAGGGTTTGGGTCCATGCAACCTCTTATAAACAGCATCTGGGAGGCTGGCGCTCCCTTGCCAAGCCAGAGTCCATTGTGACGGGGGCAGCTCTCTTGCCAGCTTCCTGTGGGGCAGGCACTCTTCTGGGCAGGACCTGCTCGCACCCAACTGACTTGGGTTCTAGTGGCCATCGGCACATGCTGGAGAGACTCCCAGAGGGGGTCCAGCTCCGAGCCTGGGCGGCCACTTCCCCAGCTGTCCGTGAGCACTCATGGTGCACCTGTGTGTTCTTCACGGGCAAAGCGAGCGCAAGGACTGAAGGAAGGAGCCTTGAAGGTCCCTACTGAGGCAGGATTTGCCTAGCATTGAGTCACCCATTTAAGATGAGCAGTTCCCCGGGTTTTAGCTCTTCACACAGTGGTGCAGCCTGTTTGATCGCAGGCCACTTTCGTCAGCCAGAGTGAAAGCCCTTCTCTATTAGTAGTCAGGCTCCTCCTCCTGCTCCTTCTCCCGGCCTGGACAGCCCTCCTTTGTCCTCCGGCTCTGTGGGTCTGTATGTGGCAGACATTTCCCCTAATGAACTCCCACAGTCATGGGACCTTACTCGTCTCAGGTCCCTCACTTAGTATGCTTTCAAAGTTCGTCAGAGTTGTGGTATGTGTAGTGCTTCATTTCTTCATGACTGAGTGACAGCCGATTATATATGTGTATCATGTTTTGTTCAACCACTTAGCGATTCAGAGACATTTCTGTTTCTAATTTTTAGCTATTATAAACGGTGTTGCTTATGAGCATTCATTTATAGGTTTTGTGTATCCATACATTTTTTCCTTGAGTATATATCCAGGAGTAAAATGGCTGGGTCATGTGGTAAGTCTAAGTTTAACTTTTTGAACGAATGCCACACTATCTCCTAAAATAGCTATACCATTTTATATTCGTGCTATCAGTGCATGAGCCTTCTAGTCTCTCCACACTCTTGTTAGCACTTTAATTGTGTATTTTTGTTTATTGTAGTCATCCTGGTGTGTATGAAGTAGTACTATACTGACATTTTGATTTGTACTTCTACAACTGCTGTTAATGTTAAGTGTCTTTACTGTTTGTGTTTCTCTGTTTGGGAGAGATATCTACTTACAACTTTTGTCCATTTTTTCAGTTGGGTTATTTTTCTCTTTGTTATTAAGTTGAGTTCTTTATTTAGTGTGGATACTAGCCCCTTACCAGATACATGGTTTACAAATATGTTCTCACATTCTCTGTTTGTATTTTCACTTTCTTAATGTTGTCCTTTGAAGCATGAAAGTTTTTAGTTTTGATGGAATCTACTTTGTTTATTGTTAATTATTTAGCGTCGTATCTAAAAAATCCATTGCCTGGTCCATGGTCAAGATTTCCACCTGTTTCCCTCTCCGTGCTTTATCATTGTTTGCCATCACATTTGGGCCTTTAATCCCCTTTCGGTTTAATTTCTGAAATTAGTTAATTAATATGGTTGGAGAGAGGGGTTTACGCAGATTGTTTTATATGCAGCTGTCCGGTTGTGGTAGAGACTGTGCTGGCCTCATGGACTGGTCTTGGCCTCCCCTCTGACAGTCAGTTGACCACCTCTGTATGGATTTGTTCCCAGACTCTCAGTTCTGTCCCAGTCCTCTGTGAGTCCATCCTTGTGCCAGCCTCACACTGGCTTGGCTACTGCAGCTGGCTAGTACGTTTTGATATCTGTGCTTTGAAATTTAAAACAACTCTGTGTAAGGTTCACAGACTCCAGTGCCTCCGGGCCAGAAGGGAGCTGTAGATGAGGTTGTCACATTGCAAGTCAGCGGGCAGTGATGAAGTGTGCAGTGACAAGTTGAGCAGCGTGGCGCTGGTCTGGAAGCAGCAGCCTCCCTCCTGGCTCTGTCTCGCCATTGCTCAGCAGGACTGTGTCATGAGCGTCACCCAGAGTTACCATTCTGGGCAGTAGCCAGGGTTCCAGGCGTCTGTGGCATTTCCCAAAATGCTGTGCGCGTCCAGTGTGCCTGTGACGGTCCTGTGTCCCATGCCACTCCTGGAGGCAGAGTGTTCTTTGTCTGGTTGGGTTAGTCGCTGGCCAGGCCGTGAACCACATTTAATGCAAGTCCACGTGTGGGAGTCGCTGTCCACAGAAGAAGCACACTCGTATGTACAGATTTTCCTTAATGATTCCTGGGCGAGACCTGCTTTTTGCCTCCCTCCTTGGGCCCCTGGCTCACCTCCTCCGAGGGGCTCTTGGGGCTGGGCCTCAGACACTGACTGTGCGGCTTCCCCATCTCCAGATCATCTTTGCTGATGAATGCACAGAAGCTGAGGGGCGGCACTGGCACATGAAACATTTCTGCTGCTTCGAATGTGAGACGGTGCTGGGCGGCCAGCGCTACATCATGAAGGAAGGAAGGCCCTACTGCTGCCACTGTTTCGAGTCCCTGTATGCGGAGTACTGTGACACCTGTGCCCAACACATAGGTGAGGCGGTGCCGGCACTCAGCCCGGGTCTCTTGTGCCGGACGCAGGTAGAGTCCCTTTGGTTGCAAGTAGCAGGAACCCAACTCATTGGGTAAAATTGGGCATTTCTTGACCCACATTACTGGAAGGAGCCAGGAGAGTGCTACCTTCAGGTAGGGCTGAATCAACGTTCAGACAAGTCTGGATTTTTCTCTGTGTTAGCTCTGCTTGCTGTGTTGGCCTCACTTGGGAGCAAGCTGTCTTCACAGGGTAGCCAGGATGAGTCCTCCTTAGAGCTATAAGGAAGGGGCACCATGTCACTTTCCCTTTCCAAGCCACTTCCTCCAAATAAAATCCTGGCACCCCACCTCAGGCAAGGGCCCAGCCCACCTCCAAGTGGGAGCTGAGTGCCGCACGACTCCTCCTCCGGGGAAGAGGGCTCGGCAAGAGAAGGGGAAGCAGGAGACAGACTGGCATCTCCCACGCCCCTCGTGAAAGACCAGGGCCCAGCAGGGGAGAAAGCAGCCAAGTGTCCCGGAGCCTGCCTTTCCCGGGCCAGACAGCCACAGGTGCACAGACTCTGGGCGCTGCTTTCCCGGTCAGGGAGCGGCGGGCTGGTGGCTGGACGGGGAGGCGGGGCCACGTCGGGGACACTGTGGGCCCTGTGCAGTTACTCCAGAATCTGAGTCTGACCGAGGGTTTGTCGGTGAGCAGCCGGGCGCCAGTGTCCTAAGCACCGTGCAGCACCCCATCCCCGAGTCCTTGTGTTTCCCCACGAAGCCTCAGAGCCTCAGAAACTGCATCTTAGGGTTTTTATCTGGCAGCTCGAAAGAGAAACCCTACCCGACACTGGGTCACGGGCACCTCAGCTGGCCCCTCTGCTTCCTCTTTCTCTCTTCTTTCAGTTTTCCAGCTGTGCATTGGCTTCCCCTCTCCTTTCTTTCCTCTTACATCCATAGAAGGCATCAGTGTTTTACCAGGAAAGGCCACCACTACAGTATGCTTGCTGCTATAGTAAGATTGCTATTCCTGATGCTTGCTTTTATTAGTAGTAGTAATAGCATTATTTGGTACTAGAGATTGACCCTAGGGCCTTTGCACTGAGCTACAGCATAGCCCTTTTTTTTACTTGTTTTTTTCATTTTGAGAGGAGATCTTGCTAAATAGCCCAATTTGGGCTTAAATTTGCAATTCTCCTGCCTCAGCCTCCCGGAGTGCTAGGATTACAGGCCCTGAGGTTTCTTTTAAACCCTTTTTTCTTTTCTTTTCTTTTCTTTTTTTTTTTTTTTTTTTTTTTTTTTTTTTTTTTTTTTTTTTTTTTTTTTTTTTTTTTTTTTTTTTTTTTTTTTTTTTTTTTTTTTTTTTTTTTTTTTTTTGTGGAACCAGGGATCAAACTCAGGACCTTGTGTTTGCCAGGCAGGTGTGGCACCTCTGAGCTCCATCCCCGGCCCCTATAAAGCCCCTGTTCTGTAAAATATAATTACCCTGCCACAGCAACAGTCTGTCTGTCATGCATACCTTTGTTGCCGGGTGCTGTGCCTCTGACCATGCTGTACAAACATTCCATATTTATCCAGCCAAGCAGAGCAGACCCTGCATCGGGCCACAGTTGCTATGGCAACAGGACTTTTGCCTGCAAGGAGCGGAGTAAACAGCTTAAACAGCTCGAGGCTTGTGGCTGCAGTGGACACACAGCCTCAGAACAGCAGTGAGGGCTTGGGGTGGGACGGAAGGAATGCTCAGACCCTCGGGGCAGGGCCCTCTTCCAGATGTTTGAGTTCAGGAGCAGTTCAGAGGACCATCTGACTGGCTGATGTGCTGATGTTTATCAGGGGCCTGCTTGCTGCCTGCTGGGCTGCTTTGTAATGCGCCTGCCCTCTGCCCTCCACTCCCATCCTTCCTGAGGCCCCTGCTGCTGCATGGACTGTTCCTCTTTGCAGAAATGCCCAGGATCAGCTCTGGAGGGCCTGCCTGGGCCGGATCTTGCACAAACCTTGAGCAGAGAGCAGACAAGACCCAAGGCAGCCAGGGATGCCAGCGCGATTTCTCAGGACTCAGCACAGAAGAGGGGACACAGAGAGCAGGGCAGGCTGTATAGGACACAGAGACAGGCTGGTCAAGGAAGGGTGCACAGCTGGAAAGCAGCAGAGCTAAGACCTGAGCCCAGCAGACGGAAGTGGGTAGGAGGGGATTTGAACCTATGTGTGCCAGTCCCGAAGCTTCACCCCAGCTAGTACAGTGCTATGACCGGTCCCAGGGCTGCCAGGGGCCAAGAGAGCAAGTGTCTCACAGCCCTGCCAGCTGGTCCTGCCCTCGGCTGCTGAAAGGGGTGGGCTCAGCTCCTTCACACAGCGCGTGTTCTCTGCAGTAGCTCCTGAGGCCCCTCCCATCTCCATACCCCATGCCCGCAGGACCAGGCTCCAGAAGAAGAGAGCCCCACAGTTGGGGAAGGGCTCACAGCGAAGAATGCCCCTGCCTGTGTACGGCAGGGGGAGGAGGGCTTCTTTGCATTGCACCGTCCCTGCTGTCTGTCCCCGTGCAGCATCCTGCTCGTGGACTCTAGATGACCCTGGGGTCAGGGACACCTGGGCCCCTCCAGGTGGAGGCTCACGCTTTGCCCAGGTCCCTTCCCGCCTGCAGGTCTGAGAGACTGCCCGACTTCTTGCAGGCTGTGCCTGGCAGGGGATGGGCACTAATCCCACTTGTGTCATGCAGCAGCTCTGATAGCTCCTTGCGTGGAGCAGGTTTTCTGCTTGTGGTGTTGCGATGACTCTCCAGGGCTTTGAGCTTCTGAGCACTGTTCTTATTTCAGAGTTTTGCATGAGGGACGCCCAGCCTGTGTTGCCATTTGTCTTGGGAAGTGTGTCTCGGGTGAGACTCTTGGGCAGGCCACTGTAATCTAGATTCTGTGCTGGGAGCAAGCGAGCGAGTTAGGAAGGAGCCAGCTGGCAGAATGGGCTGCGCGGGGCATGAATGCTGGCACTCGGGCCTGGTCGCTGGTGTCACGGAGAGCGCGTTATCCCCTCGCCCCTCGCCCCCGCCCCGGCAGAGCGGTGCCTCTCAGCCTCTCCCTTCTCTCTTCCCTCCAGGGATCGACCAGGGCCAGATGACCTACGATGGCCAACACTGGCACGCCACGGAGACCTGCTTCTGCTGTGCGCACTGCAAAAAGTCCCTCCTGGGGCGGCCGTTCCTCCCAAAGCAGGGCCAGATATTCTGCTCCCGAGCCTGCAGTGCCGGCGAGGACCCCAACGGCTCTGACTCCTCTGATTCGGCCTTCCAGAACGCCAGAGCCAAGGAGTCCCGGCGCAGTGCCAAGATCGGCAAGAACAAGGGCAAGACAGAGGAGGCCATGCTGAGCCAGCACAGCCAGCTGCAGGTGAGCTCAAACCGGCTGTCGGCCGACGTGGACCCCCTGTCCCTGCAGATGGACCTGCTCAGCCTGTCCAGCCAGACGCCGAGCCTCAACCGGGACCCTATCTGGCGCAGCCGGGACGAGCCCTACCACTATGGGAGCAAGATGGAGCAGGGTCAGGCCCAGAGCCCTCTGCAGCTGCTTGGCCTGTGCAATGCGAGGGCTCCCTACAGCCCAGGAGCGCAGGGAGCGGGGGCCCAGGGCGACGTGTGGCCCCCACACTTCGCCAACCCCAAGCGGAGCTCGGCGCTGGCCATGAAAGGGCATGGCGGCAGCTTCCTCAAGGAGTGCCGCGACGACTACTACCCGGCGCGGCTGCGGTCCCAGGACAGCTACAGCGACATGTCCACTCAGGGCTTCGGCGAGGCCCGGGGCGGCATCCAGGTGCCCAAGTACGAGGAGGAAGAGGAGGAGGAGGGGGGCGGGGGCCTGGCCCCCCAGCAGTGCCGGACCCGCCACCCGCTCGGCTCCCTGCAGTACACGGAGGACAGGACTCCCACGGAGCAGACGCCGCGTGGCTCCGTGGACTCGCTGGCCCTGTCCAACACAACAGGTAGGCTCAGCGCCCTGGGCGTCCGCCACCCTTGGGGCCGCACAGTGGCTCCCGGCTCTGTGGGGTGCAGTCTCCGGGGCAAGCTGGTGTCCACGGGGTCAGAGGAGAAGGGGAGAGAAGGCAGGCAGAGCCGGGGAGGAGCCCAGGAGGCTGAGACCACTGCCCGGAGCCAGCTCTGACTGCTGGAGAGACAGGGCCAGGCGAGGCAGGGAGCTGCACCCCTGGTGGTGTGCACCATGGCAGAGCCGCGCTGCCTGCGCCCCAGCCCCGAGAGGGAGCCTCGTGTGTGGTGAAGACAGACGGAGTGAGTCAGGGGACACTCTGGCCTCAGGACACCAGGCGTCGCTGGGAGGAGGGCAGACGGCGCCTGGCTGTGATGCCAGCCCTTGCCCCACTGCGGGCGTAGGGCGGCAGCGGGCACCTGGCACAGGGACGAGAGGAGACTGAGGGTGCTGGGTCCTGCGGCCATGAGCAGGGTCTGTCTGCAGCAGACGCTTATCCAGCTCTGGCGGGAGCCAGGCCTCATCCTAGGTACTTTACATGCAGCAGCTCGTGTGACCGTCTGCTGCACCACCAAGGGTGGCATCTCATGACCCTTCATCTCCCAAGCTGCAGGACCGAGGGGCGGAGTCGCAGGGACTAGAATCTGTGTGCACCCTCTGGAGTCACGCTGAGTCGTGTGTGCTGGGTCACTGCCTGGCATGAGCCCCATCCTGTCAGGTCTTCCAGTTTTGCAGAGCAATTAAAAACGGATACAGGGGATTGAATTCGGGTCCTCATGCTTGCGAGACAGGCGGCGGAACCACTGAGCCAAATCCCCAGCCTTGTGGGCTTTTTTAGAGATGTGAAATCGATCTAGTCTTGGTTGGACAAGCAGAACGCGCCTCTGGGTTGTACGGTGCCTGTACAGTGCTTTTTACCTTTCCTCTCCCTCGAATGCCTTCTCGTCTGCATTGCGGTCTGTCCCAGAGAACAAAAGCCAGTCCCCTTACCTCTGTGTTCAGATGAAAAGGAAGGAATGGAAGTGCTTGGGCACCTTTTCTGACTCCGTGGGAGGGAGCAGTCGGTGCGGAGTGGTGGCTGCCTGGCTCCTCACAGAGCTGTGTTAGTCTCGAAAGATTTGTGTGCTATAATTATTTAAAAGGCCAGCAGATAAATATGTACTTCAGCGTCTGAAGCAGGGTTTCTCAGAGATAGACCACCAGCATTCCAAGCCTCTTATCGGGTGTTTGATTAAACCTGGGCTGGGGCTCCTCCCCGAGGCTTCTGGTGGCAGAATGTGACCAGGGCGCAGCCTGGGAACCTGCATTTAAGCAGCCCCCACTGGTGCAGATGTGCACCCTGTCCAAGGACAGATGTTCCCGGTGTGTCTGCCGCAGCTCTGTGCCTTCTGGGGGCCTGCAGGGGCAGGCCGTGTGAGGAGAGCACGCGGCTGGAAGAGGCGTGTGGGGTGTTGGTCCTCATGGCTGCCTGTGGATCCGTGGGCAAGACAGCTAATGCCCTTCATCTCAGATCTTTGCCACTACCCTGCACTCGGTCTGATCAACTCCAGAAAATGATTCCTGAGAGTATCAGTGTCCAGTGTGGTAGGTTCATTTCGTTTCCATTAATTCAAATTCCCTTATCCGCATTCCAGCCCTGTGGGTGGTGCCTGTGACCAAAGTGAGCCGGTAGAGGGCACTGTATGAATGCACCCTAGTCTCTCGGGGAGTTCTCACTGGGGTGCTGGCTTTCTGGTTAATGATGGGGAACACTGGTTCCAGAGTCACAGGTCCTGAATTCAAATCTACCCTTCATCAGTCAGGAGTTGTGTGGTCTTCCCCAGCTTCATAAACTCTGAAAGACTCCGTTTCTTTGTGTGTGGAATTTGGTGGCTCTGACACTTCCTGTGTAGGAATTCTATGTTCATGAAATGCTCAGTGCACTTAACTTTGTGCAGTCTTAGGCACACGTGGCCTTCTACACCGGGTACCTGCCACATTTCTTCAGTCTCTCTCCTCCCACACACACCGCACCGTGGTTTTGGCTGCTGACGCCTCCCTGGGTCCACCAGCTTTGCAAGTTTGCTTTGCAAGTTTAAAAAAGCTCCAGAGGCTTGTCTTTTCCCCAATCCCCACAAGACTATGAGAAGCAGAGAATTAAAGAAATTAGCTTTGTGCCAGTCGTGGTGGCACATGTCTATAATCCCAGAACTTCATAGGCTGACGGAGGAGGATCGTGGTGCATGCAGCCAGCTTGGGCTACATAGTGAGTAGCTACATAGTACTATAGCCTGAACTATAGAGCAAGACCATGTCTCAAAAAAACAACGAAAAAGAAATTAATTGTGTCCATCATATTTCCACGGCCCCCTTAGACACCACAGTGTTAAAGAAAGATGGTGGTCAGTTGTGTGTGTGTGTGTGTGCGTGTGTGTGTGTTGCTGAGCATTGAACTCAGGGCCGTCGCACTGAGCCATATCCCCAACTCTGTTTCTTTAGATAAGGTCACACTAAGTTGCCTTGGCTGGGCTAAACTTGGAGTCCTCCTGCCTCAGCCTCCCAGAGTGCTGCGATTGCAGGTGTGCACTACTACGCCTGGTACAGTTACATTGCTCCCCACTGGAGCAGCCCACGAGTGGCCATTCACCTCTTATACTGCACTCTGCTACCCAAGGACACAGTGGTGACTAGACCAGGAAACCAGCCTTGCTGCTGCTGATCTTTGCTGCTGCATGTGCATTTTGCTGGGAAATTCATACCCTTTTGAGAAGGCGATGTTCTGAACTGTCTCTGTGTCTTTAAATCCTGCAACCGCAGTGTGTGAGTAATGGGGATGTGTCACAGAAAGCTTAATCAAAACATCGGGTCCCCCGAAGCAAGGCTTTGGGTTAATGGACTCTTCCTCCTGCGGCCATAGCATGGGTTCCTGAGTGAGCCTGCAGTGTGTGATCTGGCATGAACTGTGATCTCCTCTGGGCAGTGCTTTTCCCTGGATCAGATCTGGAGGAGTAGAGGGCTCCCTGGGCCTGGCCCAGGGCTTGTGTGGACTGGAGCTACAGCCCCTGCTCCCGGGAACACACAGACCCACCCTCCGCTGGCACAGTGCGGGCACTCCAGGCTCCACACCCTGCTAGGCCCGAGCACCGCGGGCTGGGGAATGGTGATAGCATCCAGGCCGAGAGCAGCTCCAGTGGAATGCCGATCCTGTTCTAGTGGGCCGAGCACTGCCGTGCTCTCACTCCTACAGCAGCCCTGGGAGGAAGACAGCCCTTACCCTCACTTTACAAACGAGATGAGTGTGGCACTGAGAGGCTGCCTCACGGATTCACCCAGGCGAGTGCTCTGCTCCGCGCCTGGGCCCTGGCTGCTCAGCTGGGGCAGGTGGACCTGGCGGTACTCAGGAGCACTCGCCAGTGAGGACGATGATCCCGGTGGTCATGAGAGACCCCTGACTTGCCAGACATGCTGATGCCTTCACAGATAATCACTTTAAACCTTACCACCACCCTCTGTTGTGCCCATTTCACAGGTGAGTGCACTAGGGGTCCTGACAGTTGTATGTCCGTCACCTTCCCACTGCCGGGACTAGCGGACACCCACAACTTACAGGAGAGGGTTAATATGGCTCATGATTTCGGTGGGTTCGGGCGTGGTTGGGCTGACTAAAGCAGAAACCACATGGTGGAAGGGCCTGGCGGAGGAAAGGTGGCTCACATCATGGCGGCCGGTGACAGAGCGAAGGGAGGGGCAGGGAGCCCTGAGATCCACCCCTCCGACCGCGTGCCGCCTCTGGACGTGAGACCGGGGAGGCAGTGCAGCTGCAGACCAGAAGACCACTTGTTACCTGTCGGGCGGCTCCGACGGTGCCAGAGGTGCACGAGGGCCCAGGTTGGAACAAAAGCTGGGCCTGGAAGGCAGTGACCGTGGTCTGAGACCCTGAGCCCAGATCGCCATGCCGACGGGAGTAGGAGGGGCACGTGGGTGACAGCTGCAGCGTGGGCTCAGGGTGGTCACACCTGGGCCAGGTGCAGAGCAGAGTGGGGAAGGGGCTGGGGCCCAGGCAGTGCGGGCTGGCGTGGGATCACAGAGCTGGGCCATTCCTTGCAGGCCCCCGTGCTGCAGGGGCACAGAGGAAGGGAGCCCCCGTGGACAGAGTGTGGCGTCTGCCCGTTCATTCACACGTCCGTTCGCTCTGCAGTTCGACTTGAGCACCTTCCCTGTGAGTTACGGAGGTTGCAGAGACCAGAAGCCATTGTGTGACTCCTCTGTGCTCCAGTGTCCTCACCCTGGAAGTGTAGTAACAACAGTACCCGGCTTGCAGGGCTGCTGGGTGTTAATGTCCATGAAGAACTTAGCAGGACGCCCAGCTCCCTGGCAGTGCTCGCTGCCTGTTAGCTGTAAGTGGTGTTCGTGGGCACCAGCAGCCTGCAAGAGACACAGGGCATGCAGAGCTGAGCCATGGGGCACCTGGCCCTTGCTCTCTTGTGCCTCCTATTCAGTGGAGTTGGTAGTAAACATTTGTCATGCAGTAATATATAGTTGCGTCTCTTGTAAATGTGGGGCTAGGAGGATCCTTAAAGGGGGATATTGGCTGAGTCAGGGAGGACAGAGAGCACATCCTGAAAAAATGCTACCTACAGGTAAGGGAAGAAGAATTCCAGGGAGCATGGGCAGCATGTGCAAAGGCCCTGTGGTAAGAATATGTAGCCATGTGAAGAAATAAAAGAAGGCCTTGTGGTTAGATGGAACACAAAGGGCCGTAAGTCTAGAAAGAAACGCAGATGCTTCTGAGCACTTAGGGCTACTTTTAGGGTTTAGGCCTTTTTCCTAAAGTCAAGCAATGAAAAACCCTTAAAATGTCATTCCACAGGAGGGAGGCAACATCATCTGAGGTACATTTTGAAAAGGCAGCTGTAAGCTGGGTGTGGTGGCGCAGGCCTGTAATTCCAGCACTCAAGAGGCTGACGCAGGAGGATCACTGTGAGTTCGAGAACAGCCTGGGCTACACAGTGAGTTCCAGTCAGCCTCAACTACATAGTGAGGCCCTGTCTCAAAAAACCAGAAAAAAGAAAGAAAAGGCAGCTGTGGTGCTGTGAGGAGCTGACTGGAAAGGAGTGAGTGGATTCAGGGCAGGCTGTACAGGCAGGCAGGAGGCAGAGGTCACGGCGTGGAGAGGAGGCGATGGGCCAGCAGCCCGCATGCCCTGGACGGAAGGACCTGGGTCAGGGAAGCGGAAGTGAGAAGCTGGGAGGGGTCAGAAAGGGCGTCTGGCCGCGGGTCGGGGCTGGCGCAGGACAGGCTCCGCCTACCCCGGCGGCAGGCTGTTTGTTGGTGCGGCGTGGAGATGCTGCTTTCTGGGGGACAGTGGCAAAGATGCTGCACCCCGGAGAAGAGTTTGAAAACAGCTGAGGGTCTGCAGCAAGGACGGGGCAGCTCCTTCCACCAAGAATGTCTGGAATATTTTTTAACCCTTGTAATTAAAACAGTTCCGTATTTAATTTGGGGATTTGTCCTGGACATCTGCAAAGCCCAATGCCCCTGGTTTCTGTCTGGATAGTTGAGTAGAGCCTCCCGATCAGCGGCCATCGCGTGAGTGGCCACACCTCAGGCACAGCCCAGAGCTGCCATCTGCACCTCTCCCGGGAAGCCCGGAAGCCGGAGCTCACCTGCAGTCCCAGGGCCAGCCTGCTGTGTGTCTTGGAAATGTGGGCAAGACTGTCTTTGTTCAGTGGTACTGCAGAAAGCTTTTGTTTGTAAGTGCCAGAGTCCCAGCTCTAACAAGTATAAATGAACAAAGTTATTTTTCCTTTTGACCAAATAACTGCAAAGATGTTTGGTTCTGTGGCCTGATTACGCCTCCCTCCACACAGCACCTATTAGGCTAAAGGAGCCAGTCTCCCGGTGAGCAAGGAGGACTGCGCTAGTCCCCTCCACCCCTAGGATCAGTTACCTCCCAGAGCATCCCATTTGCCACAGCGATGGAGTTAATTTGTTCTTTGAGTGGCAGAGAAGCAGCCCAGCCCTAGGCATGGAGAAGGAAACAGTGGGGAGGCCACAGCCAAAACTCCTTGAGCTCTCCACCAGCTGGCCAGAGCCTGCAGGCCTTGGGTGGCCCCGGTCTTAGCTCCGCCCCTCTCTCAGGCTGTCCCAATAGGAGCCTTTGGGGCGGGGGCGCCGCCTGAGGTGCCGTACCTCCCAGCTGGCCTCTGAGCCCCAGGACGGCTGCTGAGGAGAGGAGGGTTTTCCCCCCTCAGCAGGCTCCCGGGCACCACCCCCACCCATGGTCCTCCAGAGCTCTGTCCTCCCGGAGCTTCCACATGTGAATGCATTTGCTCCCACCCAGGCCCTAGCGCTGTTCAGCTCGCGCAGAGGCACGAGAGGCCGTTCCTCCCATGCAGCTCCCCCCGCACCTGCCTCCACGCGCGCTGGGGTCCGGTGCCACCCGAGGAGCCCGCGCTGCTCTGCCCACTCACCCGGGCCATTCACATTTTCTGTAGCAGAGTCGGATCCAAGATGTTTTTGGAAACAAAGTCATAGAGAAGAAAGATAGTTTTAAATCTTGATTCTGAGCTGTTTTATATTCATTTATTAAGCAAATACTTATTGAGTGCCTACCACGTGCCAGGCACTCTGCTAGCTGCCAAGTGTGGGTGACGAATAGATCAGGTGCTGCCCTGTGGGGGTCAGACCCCAGCCAGAAGCAGTGGGCACCCGAGGGTGATTAAGGAAAGCCTAATGCGAGAGGGCACAGGGTGGCAGCCTGGCAGGAGGGGCCAGCGCTGTGCGAACCACACCTTTCCAGCCTCTCTCTGCCCCCCCATCCATCACACTCAGCTGGAAGCCAGGGGGAGGAAGCAGCCATTGATACAGCTTGGCACAGCGGGCACAGGAGAACCAGGTGGAATCCATGGGGTTTACACACGTGCAGGGAAGAACAGACTGTGCTGAGTGCAGAGGGAAAGCAAGAACACTGAGGGGCAGCCACATACGAAGGAAGGAAGGTCCAGGAGGCTCCCTGAGTGATGTGCAAGCTAAGACCTGGGTCAGATGGGCTTGGCCTCTTGAAGGAAGGTGGGGTGTGGGGGCGGCCTTGGGGATTACAGTTGCAAAGGCCTAGAGGCAAGAAAAACCTGTCTGGCTCCTGGAGGTGGAGAAGGCCAGGGTGAGGAAAGCACCGCTGACAAAAGGAAGAGTAAAGAGGCTCTCCCTGTTGGTTGCTGGCTGGAACGCAGCCTCCTGAGGCCCCTCTGAGAACGCGGCCCTGCTCCCCCTTTTCAGTGAGGTTCTTAAAGCAGAAAAAGTCCAGTGACCTGTCCAGGGGCTGAGACAGCACAGGATGGCACAGAAGCAGCGGGCCAGAAATACCATGTGTTTTGGGCCCTGGGGTGCAGAGAACTTGGCCTTTAAAATGGAGAGAAGCCTGATTTCTGCCCCGTCAGACCCTGGGTTTATCTTCCTAGGACATCTGACTTTTACCTCAGGTATTCTAGCCTAACAAAGCCATTAATGTATAAATGCGATTAAGGCAAAAGCTTTTCCTTAAACTGTAAGCCATGAAAACATGGCTAAACAAAAACATGACCATAGACACTCATTTTCCTCTCTCCTTGCACAGAGGCCAGCACTGGATATGGCCAGCCAGCTCCTGGCCTTTGGATAATCTGTTGGTTCTTAAGAAGAAAGATCGAGCAGTTATCATTTTTCCATGAGGATGTTGCCATAGTTACAGAAAACTTTCGCCATTTTTCAAAAATGCGGATCTTTCTGTCTCTCCTCAAAATCCCTCCCTAAGGCTGAAGTCTAGGAGTTGGGCAGGGAGGTTTTGCACTGGTGGGGAGTCACTGTGCAACATTGCTGTCTTCGTGTCTCATCGCCTGTGGAGCGATGAGCGCCCGGTTTAAGGCAGATTCAGGGCCTGGTGACTAGGCCTTGGCCCCTGGCTCCATTTTGCTTAAGGTAGAAACAGGAGCCAGTGTCTCCCGGGAACTCCTGCCTCAGCCTTGACATTTTAAGGTAAATACTTAGCACTTGCTATAAGAGCCAACATCTCACCAGGTCTCCTCCATCTCTTTTCAGAGAGTGGTCGGTCGGGCACCCAGGGGAAAGATATGAGGTGAACGCTGAAATACTCAGGCACCAGTTCTCAACCTCGGCCACACACAGAACTAGCGCAGGAAGTTGTTGAAAAATCAGTGTATGGACCCTTCCTCCTGTTCAGGCATTTGGCCTGGAAGTGGGGCTGTACTGGAGCCCCGTGCAGCAGTTCTAGCTGGCGATGGCTCTGGGGACACTGTGTGAAGGCGATCCACATTCCTCATCAGGTGCCTGTGTTTCTAGCCCCCCGGATAATCCGGGGTGGCTCTGCTTCCAGTGCCCCAGTTTGGTGCCCCTCTCCTCCTCCCCTCCCTGAGACAGCACCCATCGTAGGAGCAAGAGTTCATTCGTGAGCACGCCGATGCTCTCTGGCAACATCCAGGTCCACAGCTCCTCCCCGCAGCCCCAGACGGTGTGACGCTGTCATGGAGACCACAGTCCCATGGGAGGCACCTGTCCAGTTGGGCTCTGTTATCTGCAGCTCTGGGACCTGGGGCAAGTTGTCTAAACTCTCTGAGCCCGAGTGTCCGCTTGTATAACAGCTCTTTCCTTGGGTCTAGTGAGAGAACACTTACCCCAATGCCTACATCACCACACTCAGAAATGTTCGTCTTTGTCATCAGCAGAGGCAGGGAATGCGCAGGACTCCCGTGCTTTGATATTTTAACAGCTTGGGCTGAAGTGGAGAAGTCGAGTGAGCGACAGAGTGCACCCACCACAGCTGTGGTGCCTGTACTCACCTTGGAGACACAGAAATGAAGGACCAGACGTGCGCGTGAGTCACGTAGCTGGTGAATGCACGCGTGAGCGTGTTCTCCTGCAGTGTGAGGTCTGCGCCTTGAACTGCTGCTCCACACTTCCCTCCGTGAATTAAAAGCTTTGAAGAAGGAAACTCCAGGGACGTCAGCCTTTCTTCTTGGCTGTAAGAGCAGCGCAAGCTCCAGGCCTCCTCTCACAGGAAGAGTTCTCCAGAGACCCCTGCGTGTGGCGTCAGAAGGGGCCAGGCGTCCTCTGGTGTCATCCACACTTCCCTCACCATTTGTTCCCATCCGCCCAGCTCTGGCCCTGTGGCTCCTTGCGCAGTCGGGACGCCGACAGCCGCAGCAGCTGCATTGCGGGAGGAGAGCAGGGCCGGCCAGTCCCCCTCTTGTCCAGCTTATCTCTGTGTCCTGTAGGAAGAGTGAAGCAGCCACAGCTCCTCCCAGGGCCTCCCAAGCCTTTTCAGAGAAAATAGATAAGGCCGCCCTCGCTCTGAGGCTCACTGTGAGCTTCGCACTTCCTCTCTCTACCCCACAAGTTTCTTCTTCCTTGCACTCCCACCTTGTCCAGAGCTGGTCCTCCGCCTCCCACGGCACCCAGATGCGCCGTCACAGACGAGGCTGTGAGTGCCTTTGTGTGGGACACTGCCAACCGCTGGTGCATAATTACCTCCTTCATCTTTGTGATTATGCGTGAGGATCCGAATCTGTCTTCTTCTCCTCGCAGATGAGGAAGCCAGCCTGGGAGACAGGACAGCGTGGTCTGGATTGCAGACCGACAAGCCAAGCGTCCCACCAGCAGTCCTGTCCCCTCAGCTGCAGTGAGTGGGGTCGCTCCACACATTCTGCCCCAGGACACGGTGCTGGCTCGCACCAGAGAGGTTGAGAAGCCACTGGCACCTAATGGGCAAATGCTGCCGAACACCCTGAAATACACAGAAAAGAATTATGCAGCCCCAAGTGTCCATAGAGTCAAGGTTGAAAATCCTGTTGGAGCACTAAACTTCTGAGCTCCTTGGGAGGGGGTGTTAGGAAGGTTGAAAGAAACCGCTACCTGCCAGGGATCACTCCGCACACCGACAGAGCTTGTAGTAGAGACCTTTATTGAAGAGCTGCAGCGGCACGGTGCCCGCTCGGCAGAAAGAGAACAACAGAGAAGAGAGGAGCAGGAAGGGGCTCGGTTATACTGTGGGTGACCGGTGTGGGCGGTCGGAGGTGTGTCGGCTGCGCGGGCACCACTTGGGGCCACTCTTGGACATCCATTCCTCATGCGGACGAGCCTTGTTCACGTGCCGGTTTATGACCGGTGATGCGTGAGGTAGGAAGTGGAAACTTAAGGTGAAGAAGGAAGTTGTTTATCAGAATGGCGGTAGCCAGTCCAAGGCACTCATCTCATATTCCCCCCTTTTTTGTGTGTTATGGCCTCGGGAAGAGGGGCGAAGAATCTCTCCTGTGGCTACTTCCTGCTGAAAAGCGGCGGTGTGGGTGATGAGAGGCCGAGGGAGGGATGTCTAGTCTGTCATCTCTTGCCCTTGTGGGGGCGACATAGCTGTTGGATGGCCGCTTGTTTGGGAGCTTCGAGGACGGTGAGATCGAGGAGTGATGGGGGTGATCTAGGAGTATATAGTAGCTTGGGGGCAGCACAACCATGGAGAGGGGCCTGAAATGGTGAAGAAATAATTGAGTTAGTCATATCCTGAAAGTATCAAGTGTGTGTGTGTGTGTGTGTGTGTGTGTGTGTGTGTGTGGCAGGTGGAGGGGGCCTTCCATGGCAATAATCAAAAAATAATAGCTCCGCCAAGGAGTTAAATGCATAATTTCTTCCTTTTAATCGGGGAGCATGTATAACCGGGAAGGTGACTGGGTGGCAGAACAGATGGACCAAACAGCTAGCGTGAAAGCTGGGTGGGAACGAGGCATGATTTATATTTCCCAGGTGCTAACTAGGGCCACAGACTTTCTTTTGATGAGAACTGCAGTATACTGGGAGGAGAACTAAAATGCCTTGTCTCTGCCATGATAAATCTAAAGAGGAGCTCATATGCTCAGCACAGAAAGGGCAGTCTTTGGGTATGACAGGTGGCAGATCAGGTCCTTTTGAGTAGGTGACAGATACTGTTGTGAGGTATATAAAGAGAATTGTGTGCCCCACATTTGGGAATGGGAGAGTTTTGGGGCCATTGGGAGATTTTGATCAAATAGCTCAACTCATAGCTGTGGGGGTGGTGTGTAAGTCAGCAGATAAGGAGAAGGGTATAGAAGGCAGTTTTCTCTGAACTGAAATCTCGGAGGGTTTTCTGGTAGAAATGTTCCATCAACCAATCTAAGATCTCATCTACTGATCTTTCTTGAGGATAGGTCTTGTAGTTGAGTTATGAAGTGAAGAAACCATAGCCAGATCTGGATTTACATCATGGGGCTTTATCCAGAAGGTGGGCTGGCGAAGTGGTCACTTCCTGTAAGGTAAGCTGATTAACTTTCTAATTAGAAATTTTTTTGGATTTGATTTTGGAGGAATTGGAGTAAGCAGGGGGCAAACATGGCCAGAATGAGGATGCAAATGAGAGTCAAGAACAGAGATTATTTATGGTGTCCAATGACATTTGAGATGTAAGAATAGCCTATTATGTCCTATAGCCCTGGAGTTTTATCTCTGCCTTAAGTGAAATGTAGAAAAATTTATAACCTTGAGATACAGAGACCCATTTACTTAATAAATGAACCCCCCCCCCCAAAAAAAAAACTTGTACTGTTTTAGAAATAAATTAACTCCCAGTTTGGCTTGCAGATACAGAAGGAAGACAAAAACCCTTGAAAGGTAAATTAAGTTTTTGTATAAATAAGCAAACTTGAATAACAAAGCTAGAACTCCCACGTCCATTTTACAATAATGAAAACAGCAAAACAGACAGGGACCTACTAAGGATGGAAGACACATGCAGGTCAGCAGGCCCAATAAGGGAAGTAGCCATGGCATAATGTGCTGGAGCCAGGAGTACTCTTGGGTCATTTCTCATGTAACCCATTGTTTTTAAGGTTTTGATGTATTGTTGTAATTTTTAACCTTTGCCTTGAATATGCCTGATTGGTTAACAAAATAACAAACACTCTTTACTTAAAGCCTGGCACATTTCGCCTTGGGCTGCTGTTAGCATGTCGAGGGCACATCTATTTTGGAGCAGGACAGCGGCTAGGGAATTAATCTGGTCCTGGACTGTGTTTAGGGATTAGCTTATTTTGTCCATGTCTTTTAAGATTTTTACTGACAATGCCTGATAGAAATGTGTAGGGGTAGAGATACTTGCTGTACCCATCGCCATGCCAGTGAGGACCCCTGCTTTTATCAGGAAGGGGGCTGCCCTCTTGTTGACCTTTGAGTGAGGGAGGATTTTTTTTAAACACTGGGATTTTGTATAGCTGGTCAAGGGGACCTGAGAAATGCTATATAACAGAACATTTTAGATCAGTTGAGGCATCAGAATGTCTCCTGGCTGCATATGAAGTACAGGCCATTGGATAGGCAGACGGAGTGCTCTTCTGAGGTAAAGAGGGAGTAAGCAAGGCAAGTGATGTTGTCGTTTTGCCCTGTGTATGTCAGGTTAGTGGTTTGTGTAGGGCATGGGAGACCCGGAGCAAAGAGTCCCAGAACTGTGGAAAAATTGCCAGTATTTGAGACAGACAGGTTAAAATCTAGGGGGATGGGAATTGGAGCGAATGAGTGGGGGTTAACAGATCTAAATATCTAACAGTCTGAGATATTGACAGGGAGATAGTGGAGGGTGGTATTAAATAGGTGTTGCAGCCTTGTTTTGAGACTGGGTCATCTGGCTTACCACTTGGAGATCTACCCCTTTATAGGGAGGTGGAGTTATGGGCCTCAAAAGTCTATCACTAGTGCCTGTTTATTGATTGCCTCTTTTGGTTATTCTTTCCTGCTGGGTGTTTAAGACCAAGTTAAAGTGAGACCTGTGTTAATCAATATGAACCTTTTGTTATCCATCAAGGTCAGTTAAGTCTCTTTAGGCATCATCTTGGAACCATGCATAGAGCCTCTCAGCTCTTCTGTCAGTGTCAGCCACTAGGATGGGTCACGGCCTTGCTTGACCATGGTGCTTTTAGTGAAAGTGTGGGAGATTTTTTTCTTAGTGACCCTCCTTTAGCACACGTTACATTTGTCCTCTGGTGTCTAGCAATTTCCCTGTTCAGGAGGTTGGGTGACTTCCCAAGGATGCAAGATGTTGTAGAAAAGTTTCCTTCATACCTTGGATCTTTGATGACCTTGGAGGGCCAGGGCCAAAATATTGGCAGTCTTCTTAGCCCAGTTATCTTTTAGTGTTGGTCTTTGCCCTTTGGTGATTGAACACCCAGGAGAGAAGATCAGTGACTAGAAAACAGTAGGAGCTTAACTATCATAACTTTGTCTAGATAGCAAGCTCCCTAGATCCTAAAATACAGTTAAGAGGGCTATTATTTTTATCAGTCATGGTTGTTTTAGTAGTTGATTTCCTGTAGAATATTAACAGAAAAATCTTGTAATCAGGAGCCACACATAATAATAATATTTTAGCATGACAATCATGATGACATTATCTTTGAAACAAATTTAGATATGTATCTTAGTATAAAATGGCCATTGTTAAATGTATTTATTTTTCTCTAAAATTCATAAAAACAAAAACAAAAACACCCAGGAAACTTACTTAAGTTATTATCTTTTGATAGGATGCCGTCTGAGGAAAGTGTATGGTCCTACAAATGTACCTGTAATCATGAGTAGGGGGAGCAGAAGAGAAGGGCGAATACCTGGATCAAAAGGTTACTGTCGTAAACAATATGTTGGAAGACTTGCATGGTCAGACAACATGCATATATTTTGTACACCAGAAAAGTAGCAATAATAATTATTGTAATAATATGAAATTTTATGTCTTGTAGGTTGGTACTTAAAGGATTTTTTAATAACTCCTTTTTTTACAGAAAATATTATATTTTGAAGATGACCATCATAAACATATCACAAGAACATATTAGAACTCAACCCTTTGATGATAACCAATGTAAACATTTTATAACAACATATTTAATGAGGCAGATTTCCCGTAAGGCTAAGAAAATCATTGGGGCTCCCATTAGTAAACAAAGACCACAGTAAATTTTTCTGAGCCGCTGCTTCTTTATTTACCAGCAGGAGTGTACCCAAACCTAAGAGTTTATATTTAATTATCTTGTCAACTTTTTTATTTAACCTGTAAAACTGGGTTGTAGAAATCAACAGTCTACTTGTATCTTTGACATCATTCTGATCAAAAAACATAATTGGACAAACACCTCCAAACAAAAAGACACAGACAAACAAACATATAAGACAATTTATAAATCTAGAGTGCACTCAAATTCATTTGGCTAATTGAATTATAAAATCTCTTTTAGTTATGACTAGTCAAAACTTTTGCAGGTCAAAATAAACAGAGATCTCTTGTAGAATTAGAATCAAAAGGAATGAAAGCTTTTTATGACTGCAAATATAAACCTTTTATAACACTTGAAACCAACAAGAAAACACATTTTTTTGTTAAATCATTTTTTTACATCTTTTTTATATACTTAGGTCTTCTGGTCTTGTGTATCTTTTTTACCTCTTTTAACAAGGCAAATATATAAAAACCTTTAAAAGTATACCTCTTTTACTTATAGCCTTTTAAAAACATTTTTCTGTCTCATTTACTATTAACCTTTTATAACAAACTTTAGCTGTTAAAATCTTAAAGTGTCCCTTTTTTTTCAGCTTTGAGTTTATTGGTACATTTTAGGGATACAGTACAGTTACATTCATTGTTGGGATCTTGTACCTGTACATGACAAGTCTTGGTTCTCATTTTTTCCCCTTACCCCTGAAAGTGTCCTTTTTTTGTTCTCAGCAAAACTTTTGCAGGTCTATTAACAGACAGCATAATCTCATGTTATAGTAATTGTCAGAAATCAATAAGCAGAAAGTAGAGAGAAGATCAAGTTAATCCATAATTATAATTTAAGAATTTATAATGTAAAAGAAATGTTTTATACACGTCAATTAAACATCTAGAAACCAAATACTATCAAACATTATTTTAAGTGGAAGACGAAAGGTACTTTTGTCAATTAGCTGGAGTAGGGAATGATAACAAAGTGGATGTAGGGTCAGAGTCGCTAGATGGCGATGGAGGTTTACAAGATGGAGGAGAAGAGGCACGTGGAGGAGGGGCGAGGGAGAGCAAGATGGTGGAGGTCTCCGAAAGTGGTAAGGAGGAGGCTCATCTGCTGGGTCGAGTTTTTCAGGGGCAGAGGGAGAACTCAGGGCTTTAGTAACAAGCATGACATGACGAGGCTGACAGAAGAACAGAGGGAAGGTTTGGATCGTAACTAGGAGATCTCACTCCATTTGCCCATGCACTCACAGAAGTCATAAAGACCCTGGAGAAGTGAGGGATCAAAAGAGCCATTAGGTGGTCATTTATTTTGGTTATCTAACAAATGTTGGGGCCAGATTTGGGGTTCAGGTCAGGCTTGAGGCCAAGAGCTGTGAGATTTTTGAGTAGGCAGCCCAGGGGAGAGTCTGCTGGAATGGGTTGTTCCAGTCGGAGTGAGGGAGAGTGGCAAAACAGTAGCGCTGCTCTGGAGGGCTGTCATCACTCAGGAACGGAACTCCAGGCCACAGTGGGCCGGGATCACGCCAAGTCTCATAGAGGGGGAGAGCCCAGTGCCTCGGGGGAGTCTCCACCACGGGGGTCAAAATCCAGACCGACAAACCCGCAAGTAAGGGCTGGTCACTCATCTATCGATGAGGCCGGTGGTAGGCACGGAGAGGCGTCTGGCGAATGGACACGGCCTGTCAGGCGGGGTCCCTAAGCCTGTGGTGTTAAAGCCGGGAGCCGGTAGCACCGATCTGAGTCACAGCACCAATGAAAGAAACCGGTTCCTGCCGAGGATCACTCGGCACACCCACAGAGCTGTAGGAGAGACCTTTATTGAAGAGCAAGCGGCACGGTGGCCCACTCAGCAGAAAGGAGACAAAGGAGAGAAGGAGAGAGAAGCAGGAAGGGGCTCGGTTATACAGTGGGTGACCGGTGTGGGCGGTCGGAGGTGTGTCGGCTGCGCGGGCACCACTCGGGGGCCACTCTTGGACATCCATTCCTCATGCGGACGAGCGTTGTTCACGCGCCGGTTTTATGACCGGTGATGCGTGAGGTAGGAAGTGGAAACTTAAGGTGAAGAAGGAGGTTACTTATCAGAATGGCAGCAGCCAGTCCAAGGCACTCATTTTATAAAAGAAATAGTTATTTTTTTTCTTTTAAAACATAATTCAGTACTGGACTATGGAATACGCTTTTGAATGTGTCTGCCCGTCCTGTCACTGCAGCTCTCTGGCCATTCCACTCCCCACCCTGAGAGTCCTGGCTCTGAACTCCTGTTAGCGGCAGCTGCAGCACCTGCCTCCAGAAGCTGCTTTCTGCCAGCAGCAGAGATCAGCTGCCCTGGGTGGGCCAGGCAGGCACGCCCAGCCCTGTGCGGTGCCCTGGTGCTCTCTGAGCAGCCAGCCCTTCCTGCATCCGAGTGCTGTTTCTGCTCCTGGCCACAGCTCCCACCGCCAGCACCAGTGCTTCCTCTCCAGAAGGCTAGGGAGCATCCCTGGGAGCATCCGGGCTGCCGCAGAGGACTTTGTTCTGTTGTGTAAGGTGGGAGGGTCTTGTCTGGCTGCTTGACGTCAGCAGTTCAGTTACCAGCCCCCAGCCCCGCCCTTGGAGAGGGCTCCAGTTCCAATCAGGGCCTGCTGCCCTCCTCCTGCAGGGTACTCACAAAATCATGACAGGCATCTGAGTCCGCTTGGGAGCCTAAAATCTCAAAACAGGATGGAGAGGGAAAGTGAGTCAAGAGTCCAGATTTGCCTCGTCCTCAGCCCCACGGCCTGGCGTAGCTATAGCTCACTTCAACAGCTGTGCCCAGCGGGGCAGAAGAGCCCTGCAGCTGTGAGCTGCTGCCTCCAGCAGGACAGCCGGGTTCAGACGTCCTGGGTGACCAGGCTGCCCCTGCCTCTCAGCCTCTTTTGAAAAGCAGGAATGACAGCACTCGTGGAAGGGGTTCGTGGAAGCCAGTAGATGGGATTTGGAAAGTTGTCTGGCCTGCGGGAAATACTGAGCAGCCCCTCTTGTTAGACAGCAAGGGCGGAAATCTCACAGTGGGACCAGCCTGGCCACGGGGGCAGGCAGTGGACAGTGGTGGTGGCGGCGAGGCAGTGGGATGGTGGCACTGGTGTCAAGTCGTTGCTGTGGCCGGCACGGGCAAGCCTTGGAGTGGTATGAATGACTCAGCCTGGCCACGGCTGGGATACAGGCAGTTCCTGACTCCCACGTCCTGGAGGAGGAGAGATTTAATTTGGCTCATGGTGTCAGGGGATTTGGTACATGGTTAGCTGCTCAGAGGCAGGACTGTCATGGAGGAAGGGCACGGCAGAGGAAGGATGCTTAGTTCACAGTGCTCAGCGGTGCTCAGGAAGCAGAACGGGCACAGTGCCGGGCCAGATCCATGTACAGATCCCAAGGCCACACCTCCAGGGCCCACTTGGACACACCCGGAAGTGGCTTCTGCTGGCCCAGCATGGTTCCGGAGCCTGTCAGGCTGACACTGCAGTTTAACTGCCACACCGCATGTTGTGCTTCAGCTCCTTTCGCCAGCTTGGGTCCCATTCCCTGCTCGCTGCCCTTGTGAACTGCTCCTCTTGCCTCCCCTTGGCCTTCTCTTCTCCGTGGTGTTAGCACCACTTGACACCGTGTGTGTTTTACTTGCTCTGTTCATTGCTCCCTTCCATGCTGGAATGTAAGCTCCTTGAAGGTAGGGACTCGTTTCTGGCTTTGTTGCCGCTCGCCCGCAGAGCCTCCTGCCTGACACAAATTGTAGGAGGTGATGAACTGTCTGTTGAGCCAATGAGCCTCCTTTTCACAAAGTAGCAAATAGAGCTCAGAGAGGCTAGGAAACCTGCCCATGGCCAGTGGCTGCTGAGTGGCACCCCAGCTCCTCTGTGGTTTCCGGACGTCGTGTGGTCAGTGGCCATGACCTTGTGGCTCCTAATCAAAGCCAGGTGCACACAAAGCAGCCCCTCTGGTGTTGAGATGTGGGTGGTGACAGTGGTCTGAGATGCTCGCAAGATCGGAAACCGCTGCTTGGCTTTTCGCCCTGCTTCGCGAGTCCAGATATTTCCAGGTGCAAAACAGCTCTGAATAACTTCGTACACACTGGGCTTCACAGTGTCCCAGAAATGATAGACCTGGAGCTGCATGTCCTGTCGCAGCCTCTGTGTCAGCCAAGGAGCATCTTCTGTGCCCTTGGGGGAGGCCGGGGAAGCCAAGATGCGCTGGAATGAACCTCCACTGTCTTCTTGCAATTTTATTTTCTCTAATTACAAACAAAAATCATTTTTAAAAATTTGCAGTAGGGGGCCGGGGATTCAGCTCAGTGGTTCCACTGCCTGTTTCGCAAGCACAAGGTCCCGAGTTCGGTCCCCGGTACCAAAATGAAAAAAAAAATTGCAATATAACAGAAATAGATGTTGCGGTTTATTAAAATCGTCCCATAATTTTCTTCTCATCAGTTATTCCTCTCTGGGCATCCACTGACAATTATATAATCGAGACAAAACAATACTTTCCAGTTTGCTTTTCTACTTAACAGTACGCCTTACTCATCTTTCTCTTTTGATGCATATAGTTTTAAGTCATCTGAAGTTGTTCATTGTCCCCTGAATCTGTTAAGCCATCTCCTTTTGCTGGACATTTAATTTTTTCTGAATTTTCAGTATCACAATGTGCCTTGTGGTGAACCTGGTTTTCCCTAGTATTTGTGTGCTTGTCCCACCTTTTCCGTAGTGTCAGTCCCTACATGGGATTGCCGCGACAGAGAACGCGCGGTCTAAAGCTGCCATTGACGCTGTCAGACTGTTTCCCTGAAGCTTGTCCTTCTCACCGCACTCCTGTCAGGACAGCCAGGCTCAGCAGCACGGCGAGCCGCCCCGCCTGCTCTCCTGTCTGGGTCTTCAGCGCTCCGAGAGCAGAGCACGGCTCTGGAGGCCAAGCTGGAGCCAGGTCCCTTGCACCGTGTTGGGCCTCTTGCGTGCCAGCCGTCTGAACAGTTTCCAGGGCTGCATTGCTGGCTCCCCTGGCTGAGGGCAGCCCTGCCTCTCTTGTGGGCTGTCACCAGAAGGGGCCACTTTGAGAGATGAGCCCTAGGGAATTGGCGCAGCCGAGCTCTGACAGGAGCAGTAAAGCAACCCGTCCCGGAAGTCCTGTCTGCCAGCAGCCAGAGGCTTGGCGGGTACAGAAGCCTCACAGCTCGCTTGGCACTGGCGAGGTAGGGTGACACAACACAGCTTCTCGCTCTGAGTTCCATGGTTGCCCACGGTGAGGTCCTGCTCACTGACTCATGGCATTTTCAGAGGCACCAAAGTCCTCTGCAGAAGTTACAGAAATGCAGAGTCTTGAGCCACCAGACACTAGAAGTCCCCAGCTCTGGGACTGCACCTGCTTGCAAATGGGCCCCTGGGGACTCAGACACCCAGGAGAGCTGAGACCCAACCTCAGCGGGATCCGGCCGCTGGATCAGGCATTCTGCAGGCCAAGCATGGGCTAGCAGCCACCACAGCTACGAGACCCTTGACAAGAGGTTCAGACTAACAAAAGAGGATGAAGCAGATAGATACTGGGTTTGGGTTTAGCTTTTTTCTTTATCACTGGGGGTTGAATCCACGACCTCACTCGAAGCCACATCTCCAGCCCTTTAATTTCTTAGGAGACAGTATCCCACTGAGTTGCCCAGGCCGGACTGGAGCATGCATTTCTCCCACCTCAGCCTCCCAGGGTGCTCTGATGGAGATGGACGCCACCACACCCAGCTTCTCTTTCTCAGTCAACAGCAGCTCCCCAAGGTGCTTCCTGACTGCCTCGGAATCTCCGCACTGTGTGCAGTCCGCTCCCTCTGGAGTCCTCCCCTCTCTCCCTTAACCCATTGGTCAGACAGCCTCAGCCACCTCCTTGTCGGGGGCGTCATGCCCTGCAGACCCCTGGACAGTGGTCCCCCAGCTTGTGGCTTCAGCATGGAATGGACACTCAGGCTATCAGCGGGGGACACCTGGAGCTTGGCCAGCAAAGGTTGAGAGCAGGAAGCCGGGCTTGGAGGGGTGGCTTGGCTCTCACCGTTGTTCTAAAGTCTGCTGGCCTGCTGCTCCAGGCTGGGCACCCCCACTCCCCTGGTGACTGCAGTGTGTGGGATTTAACAGGTGCCAATCAAAGATTAGACTAAGAGGAAAGGAGCCAGAAGTAAAGACACCATTAGTATGGTCTCCCAGAGTGGTAAAGTGAAGGAGTCTGGGCTGCAGTCAGCCCCCTGTCTCCCACCCCGCCATGCCCCAGACCACAGTGGCCCGAGACCCTACTGCACTCCTACCCGAAGCTTCCTGGTTCCCAGATGGCAGGTGGGGGACTACACCCAGGTTAGGGTCTGCCTGTCCCTGGAATAAGGAAGAGAGATGCATCACGGGCTGACTTCTAAGGCCTAAAATGGCCCCAGGGTTGAGACAGTGGAGGCCTCAACCTGGGGAGCTCTTGACACCCTGGGCAGCTGCTCCGCAGCACCAGGCACAGGTTTGCAGGCTCGGCATGGCTGTCCGTCCTGGCAAGGCCCAAGCAGTCAGTGATCCCTTAGGCTCTGGCCCTTGCCCGGTGATGCCAGAGCAGGGTCCCTGAGATCAGAGGCTCTTGGTTCAGGATGGTGTTGCCCAGGGACACATGACAGTGTCTGGAGACATTTGAGCCATCACAACAGAGGGAGGTCCCTGTCATTTGGCCAGTAGAGGCCAGGATTGTTGCTGAGCCTCCTAAAATGCACGACTGCTCTAGGACAAAGAAGTTGCTGGCCCACAGTACTAGAATGGAGGTTGACAAAACTAAATCAGAATCTCTCAGGGCGGTCAGTAGTAGAGTGATTTCTTGGGGCTGGGATACCTTGAGTAGCAAAGACAGCTGTCCCTGTGTGGTGTTTGCTGGCTCTCGTGGGCACAGGAATCTCGGGATCGACGCGCAGGGTTGGAGTCCATTCGTCTGCTACCCTGGGGTGCAGGTCCAGCTCCAGGCTCTGCGCTGTTGCTGGCCCCACACCCATCTGAGGAGCCAGGGGCCTCCCCATGTCTCCCTCCATCCTGTCACACTCAGGCCAACCCATTCCACACCCATCACCAGGAAACATGGTGCTATTTAGGCTCCACCACTCAGGTGCCAGGCTCTCCAGCTGGTGCCAGTGTGAAGTCCAGGGTGTCACTGAAATCAATTCACTTAGTTGGAAAAAGGATCCCGAAGGACCGATCAAACCAGCCCCTCTACCACACAAACACACATGCGCGCGCACACACGCACTTCAAACACGGCACCTCTAGACAGACACTGAGGATGTCCCAGCTTGGTACAGTGCGCTACACCCGAGGGCCAGAAAGTAAATACTTAGGCTTTTCAATCCCGAGACTTAACTCCGGGAGCAGCCATGGGTAATGTGTGTGTGAGAGGTGTGCTTGTGCCCCAAATACCTTCACTCACAAAGCAGGCAGCAAGCTGAGTGGATGCTGAGGCGGTGGTTTCCAAACCCCTGTCCTACACAATTCCAGTTTCTTCATGTCTCTGCCTTGGAGAAGGAACAAGAAAAAACATACAGGGAAACCCTTCCTGGAAGGGAGCTAAATCCTTGGTATGGAGACATACCTGTCTCAGGACCTATTTCTCTTCCTGCTCGAGAACGTGAAGTGTGGAGACCTCTTAGGTGGCAGAAGCACAGCTGTGTCTTCTCATACTGTGCTTGTTCAAGGAGCGGAACAAGACAGGATCATGAATAGGGAACGGTGCTCTGTGCCAGCGTGGTGGCCTTCTGCCTCTTCCTCCTGTGTGTTTCTGGGCCTGCCTTCTGCTCTGAGGACAGCTGCCTCCCTTCCCCATCAGACCTGGGACATTCTGTGAAAGGCATTTGGCCGTTGCCAGTTTTTGTGAGCCCTCCCACTTGTGCAGGGAGACACTGCTCGGATGGGAATGCTGGTGTTCCTGAGAGCGCCCCAGCTGAGCCACTGCGTGGACCACTGGAGCACAGAGAATGGCAGGTTGCACTTCGGAGGTCCCTTCCTACGTGGGGTCGACTGGGCTGCAGCCAGAGCGCTCTGGAAAATGCACCTCCCTCCCCCACTCGTGCTTGTGCACCGGTGCACACACGTGCACACATACACAGGTCCCCGCTCACGACTCAGTCCAGGGTGCAGGAGAGCCGAGAGGCACTTAGGACCCATCTGGAGGGGCTGTATGGATGTGCAGTACTCCAACACTGCTTCCTTCTTCTCAGACCAGTGAAGTAGAGCTGAACTCCTAAGTGCAGAGAAGTCCACAGTCACCTTGGGAGGGACAAATCTATAACGGGCTCACATCCAAGTGAACACCAGTACGTGCCAGGCGCCGTGGGGGTCCTGTCTCTCAGACTCAGTCTGCGGTCGAGCTCTCCAGACCATATTTGTTTGCCTTAAACCTTGCTGGGCGTCAGACCCCTGGAGCATTCTGTCTTCCCTTGGGGACTTTCAAGCCTTAGTCTTCCTTCCTGCAGGTTGTATACCAGTCTGAGATGGGGTAGCACATTCCTACCTCTTCAGTTCACCCGAGAAACAGATGGAACAAACATCATAGCTAGCACTCCGAAACTGCTACTGCACCTGTTTGCTGATGTACCTTAAGAGGTTTAAAACCTGCCCAGGTCACCAGCCAGGAGGTGGCTGTGCATTTCCATCTGGCGTCAGTGAGGAAGTGTTTCGGGAGTTGGGACGTGAGCTGTGACCAAATGGGGCCATCTCAGACTTCGAGCCTCGAGTTTGTATCTCCAGAGCTGTGGCTCATCAGGGGAAGACGATTTTGCAGTTGAGAGAGCTATGTGCAAACCACAGCACCTTCCACTCTCAACAGTATAGAAGCCCGGGCTGTGGGCTTCCCAGTGACCTACCAGGGACAGTGAGTGGCAGTGCAATCCTGGCATTTTGTGCTGGTGTTTGGAACTCTGCCCATCTGAGTTACAGCCTTGACTCACTCTAGGTCAGGGGATGGTGGCTTTCTCCAAGCTGTGGGCAGCACGAGGGTTTGTCTGCCTTTATCCTACAAACATGACTGAGCATCAATGGCATTCTGGGTGCTGCTAGTTCTGTGGGAGTGCAGAGAACATGGGACTAAATCCCTTCACACACACACACACACACACACACACACACACACACACATGCACGCATCTATTCAGCTGCAAACTTAGTCACAAATTTAAACAAATAGGTCAGGGTGGGTAGCTTGAGAGAAAGTCAAGTGCAGGAGAGGTTGGCTGGTCAGGGATACATAACTCTGCTGCCTTGGAAAGGATGGCCAGGGCAGGTGCCACTGGGACGGTGGCCTCTCCATGCCATGCAGAGGGGAGGGAGGAGTCAGCTGTCAGTGTGTAGGAGCAGGATGGTTAGCAGCCAAGGCAGGGTGGAGAGAGCAGTGATGGTGGTGACAAAGGAGGAAGAGAGGAGCGAGTCAGGTCCCCTGGGTGATTATGAAGATGCTGGATTTTGCCAATAATGAAATTGACCACAGAACCACCCTTTTTGAAGACAAGAACACACTTACTGCTCATCTTTGGGCAGCGTGCACCTTTCTGTTCATGTCCCCGCATGCAAGAAGACCCTCGAGGGTAATGGGAGTTTGTGAATCAGAAGAGACATTCCTGCTCTGCAGAGCAGATGGCATCTGCTCTCCCTCCCGAGAGAGTGGCTTACTGCAGGCAAAACAGAGTAGACCTGGGCTAAAGCAAGGAGCCCGCCTTAGCGCCTTGCTTCTCCAGGGGTATGCAGGTGTCTGGCAGGCAGAGGCACACCTGTGGAGTGGAAGCCATGCCTCCACACGGACGCAGGAATTTGTTCACAGTGAGGACGTCCCTGGGAGCATTTCAGGCAGGGTTGTGCCAGGCAGTGGAAGCTGGCCCTGATTCCACCTGGGAGCTTGGCTAGGAAGCCTCAAGGATGGCAGTGCTCACCTGGACCACTTTGGCTTCCAGGTTCCTGTCCTTCCTTGGCGGAATTCACTACTCCGCCTCCTCCCCTTCTGCGGAGGCTCTGGCTGTGATTTGGTGGCGCTAACTCAGCTTTTATGATTTGTGTCACAGGTAAACATCAAGGAAAGCAGAAGCAGGAGGACCCAGCGCCTCATGCTCTGACAGTTATCCCAGTAATGAAATAATTTTTTAAATTACCATCAAGTACGGGATTTGGCAGAATACAGATGGCCCCCCGTACAGGTTCCACCTCTGCAGATTCCTCCAGCCCTACACTGAAAATGTAGTTAGGCCTGTGCTGGTTGCACCTGCATAAAACACACAGTCTTTTTCCATGTTGTGATTCCCTACACAGTACTGTGACAACCACTGTGTTGCATTTATATCCTAGTAAGTATCGTAAGTAATCTCAGGATGATCTAAAGCACAGGGGAGGCTGTATGTGGCTGTGTGGAAATAAGATGTCCTTTTATTTATATAAGGGACCGAGCACCTGGGGACCTTGGTTCCTAAGGAGTCTTGGAACCTGTCCTGTGTGGGTACCTGTAGATTCCCTGTAGGGCAGATCAGGGTTAAAATTGGACTCTTTCACTAATACTGCTTTAGTTTTGTACTTTTTATTGAAATGGAACTTATATGAAGGGAAGCAAACAAGTATTAAAATGATACCCTCTGTCCTTTTGTAACCTCCATCCAGTTCTAGCCACAGACCCATTCGTGTCCTGGAAACTTCTCTTGAGCTGTTGCCCGACTGTGGTCACCATCAGCAGCTTTAGCTTGTTCTCAAATGTCACATAAGTGGAAGATTCAGCACATACTCTTCAGGTGTCCCTCTGCACTTTCTGTAGACTTCATACGTGTGGATAGATACTATTACTCCTTCATTACTCGTCACGGTGCAGTGTTCCATTGTCTTCAGGGTTTCTTGTCTGGCACGGTTTACGTGTTGTCAGCTGGATAATTCCTAGGGGGAGGGCTTCTGTGTGTCACAGGCTGTTCAGGAAAAGCCCTGGCTCTGTCCACAGGACAGGCCACACCTTCCCAGTCGGGATGACCAAAGCTGTCTCCAGATATTTCCACATTTTATCCAGAAGTGGAAGCCATCGTGTTATATGAAAATGCTATGACTGTTAAACAATCACTTCAAACCAGTTAAACATTGCAAAAACAGAGCACACACCCCCCTGCAACATCGTTGCCTAGGTGCACCTGTTGCTAACGTTTTGCTCCCCTGATCACATGCACACACACACACACACACACACACACATTCTGAACCACTGGAGAGCATGAGCAAGTCAGGCCCATCTTGGCGTTCTCCACCCTCATCACAATTACTCATTGACCACAGGAGAGTTGGTATACTTCTCTCTCTTGCCCATGTTCCATTTGTTTTTTAACTGACCAGAAATTTCCTTCACCATTTGCTTTTCCTGCAGAGTGAGTTCACTGAGGGTAGGTAGAATAGTTTGCTGTGTTCCTGGGGCCTCTCTTAGCTTTTTGTTTCTGTAACAAAACATCCTAAACAACCAGATTGTAAGGGGAGAAGTCTGTCTTGAGTCACTTTCAGAGGATTCAGTCCCTGGTCCTGTGACCTCATCGTCTTTGCAGTGTGCGTGGCAGGGCAGACTCCTCGAGGGGTCTTGGGGACAGGAGTGAGGAAGGGGAAGGCCTGGGTCCTGATGTACCTTCCGAGGGGCCCTGCCCCATGACTTAATCCTCATTAGTTTCTACCACTTCCGAGCTGGGACCAAGTCCTTAACACAGGGCTTTGAAGGACATTCAAGAGTACCTTTCAGTCAAGAGCAGAGACGGCCAACCTAGAGCTTGCAATGGCAACAAGCAGCCCGCTGTGGCACAGGCGCCATCAGCTTACCAGCACTGGTCTAGAACATTCCCTCAGCCTCTTTTGTTTTTATCTTTTATGATACTGAGTTTTTTGTTTTGATGTTTTTAAAATAAGGAATATAGTCATCACTGCCCCCCATATCCCCCCTTTTTGGGTTGGTCTCCTGTTTATCTCTGAACACACCCCGAGTATGCATTCTTGACTGGAACATGAGCTGGTATGTTCTTGGGACGTCCCACTTGGAAGCCAAAATGTCTAGTTGCATCTCGTCAGAAAAAGGTTTGATTTCAAGAAAAGGTGTGGTCTGATTTTGCTATCATAGAGTTACTAATTTTTCCCTTATAATATGAGCAATATGTAGGGAGGCATTTTAAGACCATACTCTATTAGTTTTTACCCCTAAGTTTAGCACACTTTTTGGCCCTGGCAGGCTTCTGTACATGAGTCTTCTCTTTTCCCCATTACTGATATACCAGTGGATTTACCTGTTACCAGTTTAGAATCATGAACTCCCATTTGTTTCAATAGTTTATAAATCTTGGCTGTCCGTAAATATTTTAATGTGGAAAGTGTTCAGATTCGGCCACTGGGAGGGAACCCCTTCCAAGTAGGCCCTCTGTTCTTCCCCCATCTTTTCCTTCCTTTTGGTTGTTACAAGATGCTGCAGGTGCATCTCTCACTTTCCTTTCCACTAGCCTAAATCCACTTCCCAAGAAGCCCTGGTTCCTTATAACCAGCAATAGCAGAAAATCCCACAATTTGTTTTCCTGTTAGTCAGCATTTCAGCTGTGCCCAGTTCCAGGATATTAGAAGAGGAGAGAGCTTCTCTGAACATCCCTGTACCTTTTGGGGAGCTGTATACTGGCTTCTGTCAGCACATAGCCAAGAGTGGCCACATAGCCACCGACCTCCGTTCTGGGTTGTGTACTAAAGGAACGTGGGCATGTTCCCATAGAGAAAGGACGGGACATTCATAGTGTCTTTATTCATGATCCATACATGCACAAATGCAGGTCTGTTTGGCTTTAGTAGATACTGCCAAGTACTTTTCAAAGTTCTCAAGACATTGCTGGAGGTCCCAAGGGTGGAGGAAGTGGCCTGGTGGGAGGCGAGATCCGGGGCAGGGATGAGAGTTGCCTTCCAGCTGGCAGCCATGGCAAAGGTACTGGTCCTTTCAGAGGGGCAGGGTGCTGATGCTTTCCCCGCTCGTTCTTTCCCATCCCCATGGCTTTAAGTAAAGTGCAGATCACCACAACCAGTGTTTTGCACTGCCTGCAGCATGCCTCAGCTGGGGCAGCCAGGAGGTCACTGACAGCACTTCAAATGCAGGCCCACTGCCTGGCACCTGTTCTCAGTCATCAGGATGTTGCTGCCTCTCCAGGGGATGCAAGGAGGTCCCAGAGGAGGCTTCACTGGACAGGCTGGGGGATTAAACACCCCTTTATCCCCACGTAGGGAGTCACTCAGGTCCAAGACCTTCGAGACAGAGGCCTGCCTGCCAGTGGGGACAAAAGGAGGAGCAGGGAGCTGCTGCGGGCTGACACGTGAACTGAATCTTAGAACCAAGCGCCAGGCTGTGTGCTGCCGGGCGGAGTTGGGCGTGACCCAGTCTCTACTGTTTAATGTTTGTGTGAACTATCAGTCCTTCAGAGCTTCGGTGCAGCATCAGAATCAAGGAGGTAACCGAAGCGCATTGTGGGGTGAAATTCTGAACAGGAAGCTGTGGATACAATCCATGGCGGGCTCCGAGTCCTTACCTCTGGGCGGCCGGCCTGCTGCGCACCCTGCTGACCCCGCCCCTCCTCTCTCCCCAGGCTTCTCGGCTGAAGGCGGGGCCAAGCGCCAGGAGCATCTGTCCCGGTTTTCCATGCCTGACCTCAGCAAAGACTCCGGGATGAACGTGTCGGAGAAGCTGAGCAACATGGGCACCCTCAACTCGTCCATGCAGTTCCGCAGCGCCGAGTCGGTGCGCAGCCTGCTGTCGGCGCAGCCGCACCCCGAGCTGGACGGCGGCCTGCA
>NW_022900940.1:47119685-47170404 GCF_012274545.1 Fukomys damarensis | reverse complement strand
AGCGGGCTGGAGGGCGGGTCGCCGCGCCGTTCCGCTCGCCCGTCCGCCCAGTCCTCTTACTTTTAGGACCCCTTTTCCAGTAAGTAATTTTCTTTATTAGCCAGGACCTAAATTATTTACTTGTCCATTGTAAATGCGATGTAAATGAGAGTTCTGAGAAATATTTTTGTATTTTGTAATATCGAGGAATTTCTATCTCGCAGTGGGCACCTGCATGCACATCCAGCATTGTCTTCGAGTAGTACTGAGAGGTGGCCCAGGTCCACCTTTCTTTTTTTTTCTACAAATTTGTTACATGTCAGTGAGACTTTTTTCAAAGGAGTTTATTCAATTTGGCTTTTTGTGACTGAAAAATAATTATCCTTCCCAAAGCATTTGATGGTCTGTTCCATCTTAAGCCATCCTTAAGCCCTGTCCCACCCCAACGGAATTTATTGTCCACAAAGTGATAGTAACTTTTTAAACTGCAAATGTAACTTTCGCTGATTAGAGGTGCCAGCCGGGTCGGTAGAGTCATGAGAAACGCCGCCCCTGCCGGGAACGTGAAGTTGCTTAATACCCACCTGTCCCTTGGGGAAACTAAGTGCCCGTGAGTGGTGCCATTGCGTGCTGTCAGCATGACGTTTTGACGTTGTTTTCTGGTGCTCATGTCTCCTGGATTGTGTTACCTGCTTTCCTTTTCCGAGGCAGACGGAGCTGCTGCCTTAGCCTGACAACCGGTTGTCCTCAGAGCAATGGATTTGAGCGTCTGGAACGGAGGGGCAGATGGGCCTGGTGGCTCGAGGGGGGCTGTGTGTTGCCTGTTCCGCTCGGAACGCAGACAGCAAGAGGGTCCTGGGATGAGTCAGGAAGCAGACTTTCCAGACAGGAAGTAGAGGAGAGGCCACAGCTGCCTTGAGTAGCCCCGAGCCTGGTAGAGAGAATTGGTTTAACAAGCTCAGTGACCAGATGGCTGCGTCACCCAGGAAGGTGGAGCTGCTGAGATTTCAGGGGAAGGACTCGGAGAAACAGACTTTGTTGTAAGAGATTTCTTTCTGAACTTTGAAGACTTGGTCAGAAAGAAAATAGGCTCAAATGCAAATGCTTACAGAAGACAGTGAACGGTTGTGCTGTTTATAGTATAACAAAACTTCCTGCCTTGCTTCAGCTAAAAATGAAGCGCTTGCTCTTTGTCCATCCTCCTCTCCCCTCGGTGGACTGTAGCAGTTGAAATACTCCATTTGAGGACCCCTTAGTGAGCTGCTTTGTCCACAGGGTCCACAGTGCATCTCGGTGGCCACCTGCCGCGGTGAGGTGAGCGTGGTCCCTTTCCAGTGTAGTAGTTAACATTTTTTAGTATTTTTATGGAGGGAATGTGAAAAGCGGCGCTTCAGACGCCATCCCAGATGGGTCTGGGGAAAGGAAAGCTGTAAAGAACACAGTATGGAACTCCATTCAAGATGTATTAAAATAATTTGCTTTTCAGGTATTAATATGACATTTGTCATTGTCACTGATTTTTTAAAAAAGCAATGCAAATGTTGGTTGTGACTGTTTTCCGCATGCTATCTTCATATCTAAATGCTTCATTAATTATCCAAGCCTCTGGAGAATTAACTTTAATACGTTTGTATAGTAGGTTTGTAAACTGCTTGGCAAATTGATTAAGAAATTATGTGCAACACAATGCTATTAAAGTGTCAAGTTTCTGGTAGAAATTGGGTGAGTCCAATTTGGAGCTTTGAGTTCCTTTATTGATCAGAATAAAAAGGCATTGTTGGAAAAAGAAAGCAGGAAAGGTAGATCCCTTAACCTAGCAAAGGGTTGCAAATGTTTATCCTGTGTGGCCCCAAATCCAATGAAAGAAATTCTCCCACGTAAAGTAGTAGCTCTTACATTTCCCAAATGGGGATTCCACAGTCATCACTAGGAAGAGGTGGCCTAGAAACTGCCGTGGCCTTCCCCCGGGGACCTGGTGCACAGGGTCATTGCAGGTCCAGCCGTCCAGAGAGCTCCCAGGGACTCCCAGCCAGTGCTTGGCAGGCAGTGAGGTCCAGGCCATAGGGCACGCTGTCCTAGCAAGATGACCTCTGTCTCTTCAGGTGCCCCACAGAGAGGGTCACTGCAGGAAGGCCAATCCTCAACGTGGTGGGGCGCTGCCAGTGACAGCCCGAGAGCACAGGGTGTCCACCCAGCTTCAGTGGTGACTCGCACAAGCATTGTAGGCCACCTTGGCTCTGACTGGCCACAAGGCTGCACTGAGGGGCATGGGGGCCCCTCCTGCACATCATTATCATTTCATCTTCATTCTCTTTGCTTGGTTTTCAGAAGAGCGGTCTTTTCTAGTTTTCTGCTCTGGTGTCCTGGCTGATTTACTTTCTACCTCTCCCGCAACTGGGCTTGTCTTTGGTTGGACCTGCATCTCCAGAGTTCTGTCCACTTCTTACTGCTACTGGATTCAGTAGCCACAGAGCGAGCTCCGGTCCGGGCCCAGGCAGCATCCTCCCACAGGTCCCGGTGGCCTCCAAGGCATGCCACCCTTGGAACTATGCAGCCTGATGGCGGTGGGGACCTCCCTCTGTCCCTTGGTTCTGGAGTCTCTTCTGGGTGTGACGGTGACCGAGGTGAGGAGAACCAGGCCATGTGTCCTGGTTTTCCACATGTCCGATGGAGAACTCCTGGTGCTGGATTTTTAGCACCTTCTTTCCACGTTCACCTTCTTTCTGTGGTCCTTCCTGTCTCTTCCCAGGCAGTTTTGCGTTTCCAATAGGAGATGTGGGGTCAGCACTTCTGACCTGTGCCATAGTGGTGGTTATTTCTTCTCTAGCAGGAGTTTGTGCTGCTTGGGTTCTGCTGGCCATTGCCGCATCTGGGCAGGGCCGGTGACAGCGCGCACCAGGCCTGCTCGGCCACCCCGCCACCCTGCCACCTAAGCGGGTATGGGGAGGTGCTGCTGTGTACCTGCTGTAAGAACGTGGATGCGGCCCCAGGACTTTGGCCACTCCAGCCAGCCAGGACCAATTGATTAGAACTGATCTTACTCGTCTGATAACAAATCTTATTTATGGACTGATTCTTATCTGTCTTCCCACCCTGGCTCTCTTGCCATGGAATAAAACCAGAACAGCCCATAATTAGGAAGCATCAATCCTGAATAACCAGGAGACTCTGTGTTCTCTCTCCCTGGGGTGGTGGAGGCTGAGGGAAGCTGACCTGTCGGCTGTACAAAGGCTGGTTTCTTCACACTCCTCCACGCTCAGTTCTTTGCCAGTGAGCATAGGTAGCCTTTGTCCATTCTGTAGTGCTCAAGTGAGACTCTCCCCTTTTCTTCCTCTAATCCCACTTTCTAATGAGAGAGGGAACAATTATTTAAATTACCAAAGGAGAAAGTGCTCCTTGTGTATTTCTAACAGAAACCAGATGCTTCTGCTGGAGGAGGATCCAACCGTGGCCCAGGAAAGTGGAAAAATGAACCAGTTATCTGGATATTTGATGCAGCAGAAATTGCTGTCAGCAACTACCTGGCCCTCCAGACTTCTGAGGTCCCTTTCTATAAGTGTAAGAGCAGTGGAAATGAAGGGACCTTGGCCTTGTCTCCAGGGCTGGCCATGTCCCTCTGGACCTCGGCAGGCACCAGAGCACATCTCTGTGACCATTCAGAAGTTGTCATCAAGGTCAAGCTCAAGAAAGGATTAGATTCGATCCTTTTTCCATCTTCTCATAAGTGTAGCTCAGTGAACACGAGACTCCGTGCAGCATGGCTCATGGGTGGGAACTGTACTATTTTATAAGCTTATTTTCTGCCAACAAAACTAGCTTTTCCCAAGGGAATAGGAAGGAGAGAAAAGTCACACAATGTTAATAAGAAACATTTTTGCAGTTTCTGTGGTGATGAATCAGTGGGATAGAAAAGGCTATCTTGTTCCATCCTGAGAGCTTTCTGACACATCCCTTCACTCAGTGGGCATTTGGCCAATGGCATCCAACAGGGCGCTGGTCAAGCTTCTCTGAAAGTCTCAGTCTTCACCAATAAGGTCTGTTCCCGTGCCTATTGAATGGATCTCCATGTTTCCATATTCTTGATTCTATCATAGACCCCCAGCTTAATGTTGGAAGGCCTGTGAGTCCTCCATTTTCTCCGCAAAATCAGGACTTTGACAGTATTCCCTCCTAACCTCCTTCCTGCTTTAATTTCACGTGCATAAGCAAACCTCCCAGGGCCTGAGAAGGTGGGCGGGCTGGGATCTGCTGTGTATCGAGTGTGAGGCTGCGTCCTGTTACAAAGGTCCATCATGGGCCTGTGGTGTGGGCTCTGCCAGAGACTGTTCTGAACACTTTGCTTGAGATCTGTGCCCTGTAAAACGGATATGATGTTTTACCGATGTCTGTAGTACATTTGTAAACTTCCAATAAAATTTGAATCACAGAAATGTTGGCATTCTCCTCAAGTCTCCCTCACTTGCGGCTTCAGGCGTGATCTTGGCCTTTGACCTTCCCAACAAAGGCAAGCAGGTCCACACATACTGGAGGAAGAGGCTCATTGGTGAAGGGTGAGCCTGGGTGTTTAAATCTGAGTCTCTCTCAGCTGTGGCTCCTCTGTGTTTGGGGCCCTTCGTTTGCTGTGACACAGAGGACTGTGCTGTGACCATAGGGCTGAAGGGCTCCAGCACCTAGCCAGCAGCACCTCCCCCAGGTGTAACATAAAACCGCTCCCCACATCGAGTCCATTACTGCTTTTTAAAAAAGAAAGAAAACAAAGCAAAATGTTGGGGAGGCTGTAGAGAAAACAGAGCACTTGCAGGCTATTGGTGGGATACAAAACAGTGCAGTGCCATGGAAAACAGTTTGGAGGTTCCTCAAAAGAATTAAAAATAGAATTACCGTAAGATCCCTCAGTTCCACTTCTGGTTACACTCCCGAAGGACCCTGAAGGCGGGTTCTCAGTCAGGCTCTCCTTCACTCGTGTTCATAAGAGCATTACTTACAGCAGCCAAAAGCAAGAGCGACCCAGATGTCACGGTGCAGGAGATGTGGTGTGTCCGACAGTGGAATGCGCGCCATCCTGCTAAGGAGGGAGCTGTGAGGGGCAAGGTGGAGGAGCCATTGCTAAGTGTGAGCCCAGGCAGACTCAAAGCACGAATACTGTGTGATTCCTCCTACATGAGGATGCGTGGAGACACAGGCTCAAGGGGTGGTTACCAGGGACTGAAGGCAGGGAGAACTGAGCCATTGTTTCCTAAGTGTACAGCTCCAGTTTTGCCGATAAAACAGTTTCCAGAAGGATTGCAAAGCAAGGTAAATGCACTTACTGCTCAACTGTATGCTTTAAAAATGGTTAAGGTGGTAAATCTTCGTTGCTTATGAAATTGTGTCCACACGTTAGCAGATGTCCTCTAAGGACAGGACCACGCCCAGCTGAGAACTGGCAGTTTGAGAGCTTTGCCCCCTGGGCTCCTGCTCCCTACGGAGTCTGGAAATCGGTTCCTGTCTGGGCCACACAGTAAATTCTCCAGGACCGGCCCCAATTGAAACCAGCAGATGACCCAAAAATATTTGTATTTGGTCTTAAGCAAATAACAAGTGGTTTGTCTGGAGGGTTCATCCACGGCAGTGTCCACACTGTCGGGGGCCGGGACCCAAGCAGCACATGAGTCGATCCCCCGGGTCTGACCCACACATCCGGGAGTCCGTTGCTGGACGAAGCAGTATCACTGACTCACTCGCTCGTGTCTGTGGAGGGCTTATTCTTTCGCAGATGCCTGGAACACAGAAACATGCAGAGTAAACAACCCTACCTCAGAGCACCATCCAGAGCATCTGCAGTGCTAGGGAAGAAGTCTGGATCAGCAAATAGTCTCACCCTAACCACAGGGAGGGTAGAGGAGAGATTTCCTCTGAAGGCACCAAGGCTGGGGCTAAAGACTCCTGTTGGGAGAGGCAGTTCCCACGCCCGTCCTGCCCGCCTGCTGGGGTGTGGCCTTCAGGAAGCTGTGGCTTTACTAGATGGCCTACGCTGCATCATGTGGTGAATCAGACTGCTCACTCTCCCCCTCCTGGGAGCGAGAACTTGGAGAGAAAGCGAAAGCCCTGGAGGCAGCCCCCAGAGGATTTAGGGGAGAAGCCAGGCCTGGGCTCGGGCCCACGAGGGTCAGAGCGAGAAGGGGCCGAAGCAGAAGCTCTGGGCGCTGGTTGGAAGCTGGGAGTGAAGACTGACAGGAGCCCGGAAAGAGCAGCACAGACACCTGGGAGGGGTCCCTGGGCTCCCGCGCCAAAGACCCCGCCTCTGCCCTGGAGGTTTCCTCCAAGCCGACAGTCCACCGTGGCCCGCCGCACAGTGTGCCGTCATGATGCACTTCTGCGCCATCCTTGTCTGGACTTGTTTCCCTTGCAGCCCTAAATAAAACTTGAAGGAAGAATTCTGAATTTCCACTATGCTACTTTTCTTTTGCCTCTGCACCCTCTCACATTTTCAGTCTCACCCACTTGCTAGCTGTTTTGGGAAATGTCCACGTCCTGTCTGGGACTTGTGTTTACCCCACTGGACAGTGGGGTATCAGTGGAAGTCTGCAGTGGTGACGTGGAGTAACTGCTGTGTCTGCCGCGGTTAGAGCTGAAAGCACGGTGCCTGCTGCTGCTGTTACCACTTTCCTGTTCTGCCCAGAAAGAGGGCAGCAGGAACGAGGCACCGCTGGTACCGTACCCTGGTCTAAGACTGCTTACTATCTTTTTGAGTAAGCACTGACTAGGGTTTAGAGACATCCGGAGCCGGCCCGGGCCTACCTGTCCTCTCACAGAGGTTCTGGGTCAGTCAGGGCGGCGGGCCGGAGCCCCAGCGTGTGTGTTTGATCGTGCCCTCCACATCATTCTGCTCTAAGGGCTTTGCAGTCACAAGATTCTGCCTTAGCACTTTTTCTTCCAAGTCTTCAGAAAAAGTAAACTCCATCCCCAGTCCCTTGTGCTTGGGGCACATCTGGTAAGGAGCCTAATTGGTCTGAAAGGAGAGATTTGAGCTGGGGGGCTATAATCCAATTTTGGAGAATTTGGGATATGCTCACTTTTTTTTAATGGTACCAGGGATCCACCTGGGACCTTGTGCTTGCACGGCAGGTGGTGGCACCACTGAGGTAAATCCCAGCCCTGTGCTCATTTTTCCAGGAGTTACAGTCTTCAAAAAGGAAAAACACTTGGATCCATTTTCCTAATAGACATACATTGCATGAAAAAAAAAAGTGAGCTTACTGTGAACGTGTGTGAGCATTCTTCGTGGGTAACAGCTAAAGGCTTCCTTCCCGTATGTCAAAACCGCCGAGGTAGAGTATTTAAAAATCTTCTTCCCTGGCCCAGCACTAGAAAGTCTTAACTCGGCCCAGCCTGAGAAACCGCATTTTCCTGTAAGCATCAGCAACCTGAGGGCACCTTCTGAGGAAAACCGCCCTGAGCCCATCAGCATTGGAAATCCTCGTTACTGTGAGCCCACCCATAGGTGCTGCTCCTGTTGCCGAGCCTCGGTGAGAGGGTCTTCTTCCCAGATCTTCACCAGTTGTTGTATGAAGTTGACCCTGGTTTCTTTTGCTCTAGAATGAGAAACAGTGGCCTTTTGGGAAATCCATCTCTACATAATGGCTAAATATAGCTAATCTATCTCAGAGAGATGTGCACACAGGAATTATGAAGGAGAGTTTATGAGAAGATAGAGTAGATGCAGCACCAAAGACAAAGGCTGAAGGTTAGGAGAGAGGGCGGAGTCCTTAAAGGACACAGCCATACCCAGAGCGAGATGCAGTGATGGAAGAGCCTTCATGGAAAATACCAGCAGGTGCTCGATTTCTGCTAGGGTGCTGATTGTGGAGATAAAACATGATCAGGGCTGATGAACACCTGTGTACCCTTCACAAACAAGTCGGCAAACACATGGGACAAGAGTGCAGGGAAGTAACTCAGTAACCTGAGGAATTTGAACTATAAAACCATCTCAGGCCAGTTTCTTTGGATTTTAAGTAATTAAAACTGACTTCAAGCTAACTTAAGAAAAAAAAAGGAGATGGGTTAGTTTATTTGAAAGATGTATATCTTGCAAGAGCCCAAGGGTAGAGGGAGGAGGGAAGGGAGAGAAAGAGGAAATACAGTAAAAAGAATGAAGATGTTATGCGCCTGAACTGACTCCCCGGTCATCATGTGTTGCAAACATGCACTAATACAAATATTTTAAATTTTTTAAAAAAGGACCCAAGGGCAGCAGTTTCATGAGATCCTGGAATAAGAAAGCCAACAAGAGCTTGGATTTCTAGCCCCCTCCACTTAAGGCTGTTTCCATTGTCTGCTCACGCCTGTCCCTTTGCCACTGCTTCTGCCCTTTTGGGACCCCTGTCACTCTCCAGTCACTGACTCTGTCAACACCACGGGGCCAAGGAGGAGTTCCAGGTGGCAGTCTGTTGCGACAGAGGGCTATTTGTCTTGCATGAGGCAGCAGGATGTTATGGGCTCAGCAGATGCCCCAGATGTACCCCAGTAAGAACCATCATAGGGACAACCCATTGGGGAGAGCAGACATTGTTACGTGTGTATCTCTCAACAGTAGTTTGTACTCTGCTTACTGAATTGGTGCAGAGAAACAATTCGGCAACCGAGAACAGAACAGTCCATCCCCGGCATGCCTAGCTTCGCTCCCAGGAGCAGCTGAACCCGTAACGTGGAGCAGAGGTCTACGTCCCTCTCCCTGCTGCTGGTCCTGTTGCCATACTGCATGCGGAGGCCAGCTTGCCCCAGATTCCCTCTCTCCTGTTTCCACCCGATGCATATCCAGTGCACAGGCTGCTTCCGTCACACTCCTCTCACCTTTGACAGCTCGTTATTAGAGCAATCAAATTCAACACTGTCCTGTTTCATTTTCTGCCTCTGCTTTTGAGCGCTGTCTGTTCTGGGGTGATACCGTTTCTGGTGCTGGGTGAGGTTTTCCCTCCGGAGTTGCACAGACCGTGGAGGGGTTTTAGCCTCTGACTCTGCCGTCCGTGTGACCCCCGCTCCATGGGAACACATGGGGAGTACAGCGGTGGCAGGGGAAGTTGTGTCTGTGTCCATGGTCAAGGGCCAGATTCCACTGGCATCCCTTGTGGGAGGAGGTGTCAGGCCTGGCACTGTCCGCCCGTCGTCTTCGTCACCCGCATCACACAGACTAACTGCTGGAAAGGACTACGTGACGCGCACATGGGGAATGGATGCCGTGCGGTTCCAGCCAGAGTGCCTTGCAGTCCCTCATGGTCTCTCGTACCTGGATCTTCACGCTACCTGATGTTCTGCCGGCCCGAGACACTCACATTCCCCCTGTTCCCTGTCCACGGGTATTCGACCTCTTCTGCCCTTTCTTTTCCTCAGCTTAATCATGCTTCCTCCGGGATGATAAGTCTGGTCTCGGCGAGCAGACAGTGGGCACCACTGCCCTGGGCTCCCTGGGGCGCTGCTGTGCCCGGTTCCCCTTCTTTTCTTTGGGAATTTCCCGCTCTCCCCTTACAGCCTGTGCTCCCTCCTCGGGGGCAGCCGGGATCCTAGCTGTCTTTTCAGCAGAGATGGCTCCAGGGCCACTAACACAGTACACTGGGTGCTCAGGGAAAAGGTTTTAAAGTACTGTTAATGGGAAGATCCCCGAAACTCCTGATTCACTAAATTCAAAGGAGGAAGAGGAAGCGCGTTGTGGCCATCCACACCTCTGAGTGTTTGGGTCCCCACGATCACTCCAAGGAGCCATCCCCGCACCCTTCTAAGGGGACGCTTTTCTCCACAGGATGGTAAGTTGCCACAAGGCAGAATTCCACTCCCAGCCAGTGACCTGTGTGAGGTAAGGTTTGTATTACTGAACTTCCCTCAAATTGGCTTTATTTTAAAATAGACACTAGCTAGGCAACAGTGCTTTCCAATTTAAAGGAGTAATGGTGCCCTTGGACTCCATAATTAAGCTACCAACATTTCAAGTACTATCAACTATAAATATAGATCACAAAGTCAGGCGTTCATGCTACTGAATTATAATCAGATGATTTACAATATAATGAAAGAACCATCACCAGAAAGTGAAGATTTAAGAATAATCAAATCCATATGGATTGGGAAAATGCTACCAAGGAATAAACTTATATTAGCAAGTGGAATAAATTATCATATTTCAACATACTTCTTTCATGGGTCTAGTGTTAATTAGAGCACCATTGTTTGTTGGAAAATGTGCCTAAGCAAGCAAGGACAAAATCAGGATGCACTTAGTAGGTAATAGGAATCTGCACTGAATTAGAAATAAGTGGAATACTACAACATTTAATAAAATCCTCAGTAACAAAAACAAAAAAGTGATACTTTCTATTCAATAAAAAACGTTCTAGCAAAGGCAAACGATGTTATTCTAACATTTCCGACAGTTAGCTGAATATTTACTGTGAGAGTCGGGGGAGAAAGATTTGCAGAGACAAGCATTCAAACAGCAACAAATATGACAGATATGAGAACCAGTTCACTTGTTCTACAATCTAGCTTCCTGGGTTGGAGGGTATACAAATCGAGGCCTGGTCGAAGGGTCACTCAGCAGCCCCGCTCGCTGGAGCCCCTGACTCCTGGCGACTCCATTTCCGTGGAGAGGCCACCTCCCCAGTGGGAGTCTGGACTGAGCCCTGGGCTCCCAGCCCCTCCCTGGCCCAGCCACATCCCTCAGAAAAGCTGCTTCCCGCTGTCCACTTGCTTCCTCAGTGCCAAGGTCAGCCGCCTGCTGTGCCTTCCCTCGGCCTCGCCGGCTCAGAAAGCTAAGTGTTTGGGAGGAGTCCTGCGCACCCAGACAGGTGCTCCCCATGGTCCTGAGCTTCCTCTCTCTGCCTCTCTACACATCACCTGGGACTGCACCGCGTGGCTCAGGGCCCCAGCCCGCTTTCCTGCACCTCCCCTCCAGCCTGAAGACCTCCAGCACCCTCAAGGTGCGGGCCAGGTGAGACCGCCCAGCTACCTCAGAAGCACTCGTTCTCCTGAAGGCAGACCCTGTCCAGACTGTCCTCCTCCTCCTCCTATTCCTTTGTTGAGAAAAGTCAACACCGTGCAAATAGTCCTGAAAATGAAACTTCTTTTCAAGGACTGAGGCGACAGGCTGAGCACAGAATACCACGTCACCCAGCCCCGTGTGCCCACAGCTGCAGGTGAGAGGCCGGGGCTGCTGCCCAGTCCAGGACAAGCCCAGGAAGGAGGCTGGGAAGAGTGCCAGTCCTCCTCTGTGTGGGCCTGGCTCTGCGCCTCACTGTCCCTTCCCCGCCCGGGCATGCACCTGTCCCCGGGAAGGCACTGAGGCCACCCCCTGCCCACAGCAGGCTGCTAGGCAAATAGCAGGTGCTGTGGAGAGGAGTGAAAGCACATCCGACCTGTGGGCGGTGCCCGGGAGGACTCTGCACACCCTGATCTCAAGATGATGCCAGTCAGGCAGACATGGGAGGAGGTGGGGACAGGAGCAGAGGGACACATGCGCCTCCAGTTTCCAGGTGAGAGATTCGAGCCAGACACGTCGTCCTGCACCCTGCTGTGGGTCTTCTCAGCAGTGAGGGGCAGCGGAAGCCCTTCCCTCCATTGGGCCGAGGTTATCCTTTAACCTCGGATCAGAGTTCTGCGTCCTTAGCAGTGTCGGAGCCGTGAGCTCTGTTGTTGGGGGCCCATTGTGAATGATGTACGTTTTGTTCATGTTGGCTAATTCTGTTTTGTTACTTCTCCTGGTTCCTTTGAGTCTGCACCACGAGGAAGGGCGTTGTGGTAAACCTCCTCCCCTCACTGTCGCCCGCCACCACCGCAGACAGTGGCAGCACTGGTCAGTGGTTGAAGGCGGCACCGTGCGCTAGAGGTCGTTTACTCAGTGGCACCTGAACAGTGCAGTTTGGCCAGGACCTGCCCCAGTGTCTAGCAAATGATGTGCAGCTGCCCTCATGCAGAGCGTGTGCACACAAGCACGCACGCCCACACGATAGATCAGTGGGGACTTTCTTTCGTGAATTGCAAGCATTTGACAAAGCAGAGATTTTGTGTTACAGTAAGCCCAGCAAAGATGTGTTTATACGAGGACTTGCTGTCTGAAAGCTTGAGATAAGCGTGCTGCCAGGACGAGGTCCGTGCCTGTGAACACGTGGGAGGGGAAGCGGACAGACTGGTGTGAGGAGGTAGGAGTGAAGGCGGCCGGGAGGAGCTGCCAGGGGCTGGGCAGGAGGAAGCGCTGCCCTGGTTGTGAGGCCCCTGGGGTCGGGGTCACTTTCAAGAGGCCATGGCTCAAGCTGGGACCATTCACTTTGTGGGTCCTGGCTCCACCCTTTGCCAGTGCTGTGCCCTGGCTCCTGGCCACTTGCTGTGCCTCAGGTGGATGGAGGCCCTTGTGGGAAAGGCAGAGAGAAACTGTCTTTTTTTTTTTTGGTTTTTTTGAGACAGGGTCTCACTACATGGTTGAGAGTGACCTGGAGCTCACTTTGTAGCCCAGGCTGGTCTCGAACTCACAGCGATCCTCCTGCCTCAGCCTCCCGACTGCTGGGATTACAGGCGTTCACCACCACAGACTGTCTTTTGCTAAGAGGTGAGGGGGCAGACAAAGCCCTGCAGGCTGAGGCCCGGGGAGAAACAGGGCAGGTGGATCCCCTTCTGCAGCCCTCACTTCCCGCGGCCCCTTATTTCCAGATGTCCTTCACCGCCTGCTCCACTCCCAGGCCTGGCGTGGGCTCACTTGGGAGTGAAGGAGGGAGGGCTTTTCTGATCTGCTGGCTGGATTGCAGATGGGATAAGGGGAGCGGCATAGTGCTGGTCTCTGGCTCCCAGCAAGGACTGCCTGGAGAAAGGGCTGAACCAAATCCGCAGCCTTGGGGTCTGATGTGCGCGTGTGACGTCCCGCATGAGCCGGAGACTGAACGCCAGTGTGGGCAGGTGCACTGCACTGCAGTCCAGACAGCAAGCGCTTTAGTAAGCTTACTTTCTTTTTTCTAAACGCTATATTTTGCCAGGCACAGTGTTGCAGGCCTACAGTCCCATAATCCCAACTACTGTGGAGGCTGAGGCAGGAAGATTGTGAGTTTCAGGCCTGTCTGGGCAACTTAGGAAGAGCTCGTCTCAAAATAAAAAGGGCTGAGGATGTGGCTCAGTGGTAAAGTTCCCTGAGTTCAATTCCCAGCATCATAAAAAAAAAAAAGAAAAAAATCTGTTTGTTCCCAACACTGAAGTATCTGCTGCCTGCACACCTGTGCACTGCTGTCCTGGTAGCACGTATGTATAGCATGGATGACTGAACAGCATTTCCTCAGAAACCTGTTGGAATGCCAGGGACCTAGGGAATTACTGTCGGGCAGTGAGGTCCAACCAACCCTTGTAGGTGGGGCCAGGGTGTGGCTCCTCCTGAAGAAGCCACACAGCGCCCTTGCCGGTAGGTGGACACAGGCCCTCTCGAGGAAGCGATAGCTTCCTTCCCCGTCATCCTGGAGGGGGTGGCCAGAAGATGTGCAGTGGTGCCGAGTGGGCCGGGCCGGGCCAGGGCTCTGGTCAAGCACAGCCCATGGGGCCCATTTCTTAGACACGTGCGGTGGTGCCGCTGGAACTGTCAGCAGGTGGCCCTGTGCCACACAGAGACAAAGAAGTGGCTCCCTGGACACATTTTGACTTCTGTTAATTGAGAGGCTGCAGCCATGCTGGGTGACGGGGCAGACAAGAGGCAGGCTAGGCGCAAGCTGGGATTCGAGGTGAGCGCGCAGAAGCCCGTGCACCGGGCTGGATGGCAGGCATCAGAGGCAGGCGTTTGAGGCAGTGCTCATGTCCTCAGCTCCCCTAGACGGGTGTCTGCTGCATTTAGTGGATGTGATTGGTAAGTGTGCCTCTTGGGCATATGGGATGGGGCACCCAGAGCGGCTCATTCATGCAGAGACGATGAGTCATTGTGCTCTGGAGCCTGAGCGTGGGACAGTAAGATCTGTCCAGCAAGCTGGTGAGTAGACATACCAGTGACATTGTGGTACTGTTGGCTTGTAGCCTGTGGAGGGTGAAATTGAGAAACGGCTGTGGACTTTGTTTGCTTCCCTATGAAAGAGGCTGGTAAGTTTTATGAAGACGTTTGATTCTAACACGTTAGACATTGCAGCAGATTGGACTTTTGCAGCTCCCTAAGATGTGTCCCCCAACCCTGAACAGCACACACAGCACCCATGAGTGTGTCTTTGGGGTCTTTGTAGATGTGGCTCAGTGGGGGGTGTCTAGATGAGTTCATCTTAAATGCAAGGCTAGCCATCAAGCCAGCGGTGGTGCTGTAAGAGAAGGGAAAGACCCAAAGACACCCCAAAACAGAGCTGTGTGGGGGTGAAGCAGGTGTTGGAGTTCTGGAACCATGAGCCAAGTTATGCCAGGAGCCACCAGGAAGGATTCAGCCTCTGGAGGGAACATGGCCCTGTCGACCCTGCTCTGGGGGGAGATGACACGTGGCCTCCAAAACCGTGAGAGCCTAAGTTTCTGTTTGAAGCCACCACTTTGAGGGCCTTTGATAAGACAGTGTGGGACAGTGGGGCAGGCATTGGGTGTTGTGAGGAGACTCTGGCAGGAGGAGCGATTGAAATAAGGGCCAATATGAAGGGACCCTTGGAGCAGCACAGTCTCCTGGAATGTGTGGTTAAAGGTTAGAGCAGATCTGCAGGAAACAGCCAAGCAGAATTGGAAACAAAGTTACTCTTAGAAATGTTTGCTCCCACCGTTGTGTTCCTTGTGCCAGGATAAGCTTGCTTAGCAGTACTGCTGTTCTTTCCCTTTGCTGTGACCAAATCTCCTACACAAAAGTTTTTCTTCTATACCTCTGTTCTCATGCCCTTGGGTTACAAATAAAAGACCAGGAGTTTCTCAGATCCGTGCTGTTTTCCCGAGGCTTTCTCACACTGATGAATCTCAGTGAAGCACTTCCTCTGGGCCTCTTGGAGTTTAGACTGAACATTGACTCAGACTAATTTTTCATCCTCTGCCCTGCCAATGTCAAACAGTGTAACAGCTGACATGAAAGTGAACCAAGTCGGCATTTCATACTACGGCTTCTCAGGACACTCAGCTGTCCCTCTCCTATGTTCTGGCTGCAAATCTCACACTTGAGGGGTCAACTCCCCCCCGGGGGGGCTCAATGAACCAGATTGCTACCCTAGCCCTGGAGTTGTGACTCAGGATGAGGATGGGAGCTCAGAATTGGAATTTCTGACAATACTTGGCAGTATCAAGGGTGCCAGTCTGGAACCACTGAACTGAAGTATAGTCACACGGGAAAATGAATGCTTCTAATTTTAGAAATTAGCAGAAAATCTGGGAGACAGAATTCAACCTGGGATAATAGATCACGAATAAGTCTTTAAAAATTTGCTGTGGTTCACAGGGGTCAGAATTACAATGTAAACAGAAACTCTCCTCCTATGAGCCGATTGTCCCCCCTCCCAGCTCCTTTGCCCTTTGTCCCACTGAGCACGTGGGTGTGGACTGAGCCAGCACCTGGGGGGCCCTCCTCTGGGGGACCCGTGGGACACTGCGGCTCTGTGCAGAGTTCTTTCTTACACGTTTCCTCTCCTCTTGGCCCAGCCTCTCAGCATACCCACTGCTGTACTGGGGCTTCCAGCAGCCCCCGTAGATGCAGCCTGACTGTTTCCTCAGTCCCTGGCCCTGGGTCCTTTGCGCCTCCCCTCCAGCCCTCCTTTCTCCTACACTGCATAGGAGATGTCGAGTACAAAGAGCTGATGCCCAGGAGACCACTGGTAACAGTAGAGACCTGAGCTGACCCACATTCTTCCCCTTCTCCAGTCCTAGGTGTTCATCCCGGCTTCCCAGTGGGAAGGCTCCCAGCGGTGTCCTACAGAGTACACGTTTCTCATGCAGGTGCCACACACGTAACAGCTCTTAGCATAGGTTGGATCGCCTTTGTCTGAAATTCTAGAGACCAGGTGATTGTACGTAGGTTTCTTTTTTCAGATTTTGGAATATTTAGATCTATATACAATGGGATATCTTGGATATGGAGCCCACATCTAAATACAAATTCATTTCTGAAAACTAAAAAAAATCATGTTTATGTATTCCTTACACAGATAGCTTGGAGATATTTTTGCCCCATATTTCAGTGTGGTTTTTTTGGCTGACCCATGACATGAGGTGACTGTGGAATTTTCCACTTGTGCCATCCATCACTTAGCACTCAAAAGCTTCGTATTTTGGAGCATTTCAGATTTTCTTATGGTGAGTGCTCCAACTGTGTAGTCCTTTGCTGCTTCTTTGTGTATCCCACCTGATCCCTCACTTTTGCTTCCTGGGGTCCCTTCCCAAGCACACCTCGGTGCACATAAGCCTTGTCTTGGATTCTACTGTTAGGGTACCCGGGCTGAGACATTTACCGGTCTGCCTTCATTTGGAGATAGATGCAAATCCAAAGCTTTGAGATGCATTTGCAGCATGGAATGCTGTTGCTGTTGGGTAGATTTGGCCCTGAGAAGTGAGTGACCGTGAAGTGATTTGGAAGTGGGCAGCAGGAGCTGAAACACCTGTGTAACTGTCTCTGTCAGAGAGAGACCCTTCATTGGCTCAGACAGATCAAAAAGGCTTGGAGTTTGTGCCCACAAGTAGCTGTATCCCAAAGGCCCACCCGATAGTGTGTCTTAGACTACATAACACATATCTGTACTACAACTCATGTGTAGCAGTGATGTCAACATCACTGGGACTTAGCCATGCACAGGTGATGCCATACGTGCACTTTGGGTTTTATAGCTTCTAGGAATTCTGTGGCCAGGAAAGCTAGCCCAGTGGTTCTACAAAACTGCCCTGTAAATTGATGGCTTCAAAATCAGAAAGAGACCTTTTAGCCTATTTTTTAGTGGGGTAAAATATACATAACAAAATTTTCCATTTGCCCATTTTAAATGAACGATTAAGGTGTTCAGTGTTATTCGACTGCTACTTATTTCCAAGGGCCAGGATTTAGCTCAGTGGTGTTGCACCTGCCTCAACCACTCCTAATCTCCAGACCTTTAACCTTAAGCTGCATCTCCTCAGCACCTCTGCCCCAGCACCCAGCAGTGCAGATCTCTGTTCAGCTGCCTGTCCTAGATCCCTCCTGTAAGTGGAATCACACATCGTGGCCTTTGTGTCCTCACGTCTCCCTCAGCACAAGGTCTGTAAGCTTCACTGAGGTTGTGGTAAATATCAGAATGGCCTTGCTTCTTAAGACAATTTATTTTATGCATGGAGATGCCGATCTTGTTTATCCACTCAGCAGACATTTGGATGGCTTCCATATTTATGCTTCTATAAATGTGAGTGCACAGATTTTCATCTGAATCCCTGCTTATTACCTTTGAGTATCTGCCTAAATGAAGAATTGCTGGGTCAGACGGGCAGGCTGTGTACACAGCTGAGTAGCTGAACCATTTTACATTCCTACCAGCAATGCACAAAAGTTCCAGATTCTCCAAATCTTGACCAACATTAGATGTTTTCTATTTTTCACAGAATAGCCACCCCTAGTGCTGGTGAACTGGTACCGCATCATACTTTTTATTTATCCCTGACTAACTAGGGAGCTTTTATGCAAACGCAGGGTCCTGAGCTCTGGGACTTGGGCTTGCTGTGGCCTCCAGACCTTGGACCCAGCCCAGACTGTCACCTCCTTCATAAACCTGTGTCAGAATTCCTGAGATGTTGATCTGCCTCTGAATCCTCTGCTCTGTGGAACCGCGACTTTCTAGACCGACACATTCCAGTTGACACCACTGTAGTTACTTACCTCCCAACCAGCACTGTGTAACTGATGTCACTGTCTGGCTGTGTGTGGCATGCGTCCCATCCTCGTGGGCTCCGTCCCCTGTCTCTGCTTCTCCTGGCCACTTCGCCCTCATCTCTTCCTCCTCCTAGAAGCCTTTGCAGACTGTCCCCATCCCTTCGGAATCCCGGGCCCCTCAGAGGCGCCGTGCACAGTGACAGTGTCTCCACATGCTGTCATTTCCTGTGTGCCTGTCCGTGTCCCCCAGCGTGCTCCCTGTTCCTTGAAAGCACCTGGCTGTCCGCAGTGCCAGTCACTCATGTTTTCCCATGCTTCATGCTGAGGAAGGTCCTCAACAAATAGCCTGTGGTGGTCAGCACTGTGTCACCGTAACCGGGTGCCTGAGAAGAGCAGCTTTGAAACAGGAAAGGTTTTCTGTGAGCCAGGATGTCAGGCGTTTGAGGTCAGTTAGCCCTGTGGCTTTGGCCTGCGACAGCACGGTGTATACTGGCAGAAGCGTGTGGTGGAGGGGGCTGCTCACCGCACAGTGGCCAGGAAGTGGCTGTGTCCCCACATCCCCTGCAAGAACACGCCCGCGTCACCTGACTTCCTCTCACCAGGCCCCACCTCTTAAAGGTTCTGCCACCTTCTGTGGCACCACAGGCTGGGGGCCAGGCCTGTGACAGTCCTGTGGGGACAGGTGCCAAAGCACAGCACATTGGAGCATTCGCTGAACACTAAGGTTGAACACTAGGGCCCTCAGAGCACTTTGGTGCCCTTTAGCTGCCCTGAGTTACGCTTGTCCACGTTAGGAGCTCCCGGTTACTGAAACGGGAGTCTGCACATACGTGGTGGCTGAGGAAGATCTGTGAGCACAGGCGCTGGAAATGCGCCCAGGCCTTCCTCTCTGCACTCACCCTCAGAGACCTCTCGGCAGCTCACAGCAGCTGCTCACCCGCGCCCCGTGCGTGCTAGGGAAAGTGGCTTAGGGTCACCTCCCACAGCCGCAGTCATCCTTTGGCCTGTGCATTGGCCTCCGCACTGGAAGGAGTGCCTCGGCCGCAGTTCGAGGCTGACCTTCGCCCTTAGGGCTTCTGGTCAGAGTCCAGGACTCTGAGCTGTCTCCTGCATCCCCAAGAAGGAGGGATGGAGGTAGTAGCTTGGACATTGCCCCCAGGCCGGGGCCCCTGGGTGTCTGACTGACCCGTGCTCTGAACGGAACGTCTCTGCACTGCAGGGTCAGCTCGGTCCTCGAGAGCACCCGACTGTCCTCTGTCCCCTCCCCTCTGCACGGTGGTGGACGGCGTCACATGCCCAGAGATGGTGAAGCTGGATGCCCGCCAGGCTCCGACTTCACTCCTTTGGCTGTGGCCGTGGCCACTGTGCAGCGCAGACCCCACTCACACGCAGGTCTCTCAAGCGCCTTCCCCACTTGGAGCTTCACTTTGTGTTCAGGTTTGGGTTTTAATTTGAGCTTCTGTTGTTTTGCTTTATTTTGTTGAATCAGAGGCTTTGCCCTGAGCCACGTTCTCTTTCCCTTTTTCATTTTTAATTTTGAGACAGGTTGCTCAGAGTTGCCCAGGTTGGGCTCAACTGTGTGATTCTCCTGCTTCAGCCCTGCAGGCTTCAGCCACTGTGTCCAGCAGGAGGGGTCTTCGTTAGGCATTGGTAAGAGGCTCTTCCGGCAGGACCTGATACAGTCCAAGATTCACGTTTTTCATGCAGATTTAGAGAGAGAATTGTGTGAGTCTCACTTACCCTTTCCCTAAGTCCTGTCAGGCCAAACAAATACGCTCACTCTGAGGCTGCCTGGTGTACGTCCAGGGCCAGCGTCCAGCGGGAAGGTCTCTCCCCCAACAGGCAGAGGCAGTGAGGAGCCCGGCTGGGGCCAGGAAGGCCACTCCATGGCTGCGTCCTGCAAGGGGCTCCACCCAGCCGAGGCCTCTGAGGAACTGCAGGAAAGGGGGACCTGGGGGATGCAGGGCAGCAGGGCCGAGCCGCAGCGTTCTGGGTGACCTCAGGGACAGCGGACACTGCTGAGGCCGTTTGGGCCCGAGGGGTGGTGCGGCCCTGGGCCCTGTGTAAACAGTGGCTGTGTGGGGATGACTGTGAGGGACGCTGGTGGAGCACAGGATGTTCCAGAGCAGGGAGACAGCACTAAGCAGGGCAGAGTGTGCTGTCTGCCCATCAACGGCCACTCCCCTCGAGGTAGTAGGTCCTGGGCTTGTTCCAGTTGACGTGATTAGGTCTCCCTCTGTTGCAGCTATGATTGGACAGTGAGATGCAAGGAAAGTGAAGCTTTGCTTTTTGTTGTTGTTTTGTTTTATTTTACTGCGGATTGACCTTGGAACCACTGAGCTAAATCCCAGGCCCAAGGAAAGCGAAGTTTGATAGTCCTCTGAAAGCCTTTGTGAACTAGTCATCTGGTAGAAGACCTTTTAGTTTCTCATCTCCTCCCTGAAGAGCAACTGTAATAGCTGGAGCTTCTGCAGCTGTCTTGGTCATGTTCTAGTCCGCATGTGATGTTAACTAACTTGGACCAAGGAGGTGGCAAAGGGGACACAACGATGGGGCAGCAGCAGTGGAGAGCATGTCTGGGAAGGCTTCCCTGGAGTGTTGATGGTGCTACTGCACTCCAAAGGACCAGAATGATTCGATCAGGTAAAGAAATGTTAAGGTAGATATTAATATTTCGGGTCATACATTTATCTAGTTCATGTCAATTTCAGCACAAGTGAAATATAAAGCCACGGGTTGAAAGTCATATCTAGCTAAGTGACGCATTTGGTTTGGACAGCAGTTGCTTTTACATTGTTTGAATTCCTTGTCAAGATTTAAGACACCAGAGCTCAAAGGAAAATATGCCTGGGACAGTTTGGATGGGGATTCTGTGGAAGATCTGCCCACCCTGCCCTCCCTGGGGCTGCGCTAGGCAGGAGAGCTGAGTGCGGTTGGCCCCAGCTGCCTCCTAACGGGCGGCTCTGCCAGCCCCAGGCCTCCTCTGTGGGAACCCGACCAGTGCACTGGTGTCACAGGGCCGTGGCGGGAGGCCAGAAGAGAGTGTACAGTGCTTCGCCATGAAGCCCGTGCTTGGAACCGGCGGAAACCAAGCCGGGAGGGCTCGGGAGGACACCCAGGAGATGTGCGGTGAGGCTGAGGGATGCAGACGCTGGCCGAAACAGGAGCTGTGGGCTTTCAGAGCAGCAGGCCCTGGACTGGACGTGGTTTGGATCTTCACTCTGAGGGAGGTGAGGGACGAAGGGAAAGAGATTGTGTTGTTGTTGTAAATTAGCGCGATCGTTGCCCTGTATCTGGCTTGCTGGCTTGCACACATTTGTCTGACTCACGGCGCTTCAGGGGCCAGGCCTGGTGTGTAGTCTGCGCACGCGTGGGGACATGGAAGCTTGAGGAGGTGAGGACACCTAATGGCTTCCTTGCCCAGTGACAGGGCCGTGTGGAAGACAGAAGCCACGCAGCTTCCCCAGAATCTGATCTGAAGGCAAAAGAGGAAAGTCTGGTGTGTTTTAACGATTAACTAGCCAAAAAACCTAATACAACATACCTAAAAGGTTTATGCACAACTGAGTAGGATTATTCTGTCGTCCTGAGACTGCTTTTCTTCTTTTCCATCCTTCAGGTCAACACGGCTGTTGGCCTGTGTGCCACCTGCCCCTCTGGCCAAAACGCAGGCCAACCCCAGGCTTGGTGACCCAGGCCCAGAGGGTTCTCAGGACGCCCCAGGCCTCATGGGGCCTCAGAAGCCACTCTGACCCCAGGAGATCGCAGGCATCTGTCAGCCTGTGATTTGGGAGTTTCCTTGACAACTCAGTTGTGTGGCCAAGGGCAGTGACTGTCAGTGCTGCTGGCCCCCCTGGCTTTCTCTCCCTTCCACTCTGCTCCCTGGGTGAGAGACTGGGCACAGAAGGGGACACGGGGCCATCTGGCCTGGCTGCCGCCCTGAATTTCATTCCTGCATGTGGATAACCAAGCGGATCATCCCCAAGAATCATCCATGAGCAGAGAGGAGACGGAGGAAATGCCTCGCCCACCCCTGCCTTGCCTGGAGAAGCCCACTGGCACCAGCCGTTTGCCCGTGCTGGCACCCACATTCAGCGGCAGCTCTGAAACGCAGTCTAAATCAGGCAGATGAGTGTCGGGTTGGGAGGCGGTGAAGGGCGGCCAGCACTTCTAGAACTGGCCCTGCCTGCATCTGGCAGAGGTGGAGAGTGGGTGACCGCTGGGGAGGGGTCGGGGCAGGAGGACTCCAGCACCTCGCTGGCCCGTTAGAGGATGCAGGTGATTAAGACACAGCCCGTCAAGCCGGATGCTGTCTCCTGACAGCCCCTCAGAGAATGAGAGCCGGTGATTAGTCATTAGCCCAGAAAAACTAGCGTCAGGGAGGCCAGTCCAGGGGAAGCACAGCCTCCGTGCACAGTGGTTAGAACCGCGCAGGCACATAGCTCCCAGACTGCATCGTAACCCTGAGGACGCAGCCTTTCCTTCCCCTCTCAGGCCAGTGGCTCTGTCTGGGCACGTCTGCGGCACAGCTGGCTCGGGTGCTACTGGCGTCTTGTGGGCAGAGACCAGGTGTAGCTGAACGTACTGTGGTGAATGTGCAGGGCTCTTGGCCACACAGAGAAGGGTTCAGCCCCGCTGTCAGCACACCTGGGACCCTCCTGCAGCCCCCAACCCGCTGCACGACCCTCGGTGCTGCTATCGCTGGGGCTGTGCCCCACTCGTGGGTCCATGGCCTTCTCGAGGCTGGTGGGGAGCGCTGTGCCTGCAGTGCAGGCTCCGCAGGGAGCAGCGCCGGCCATGCCAAGCGCCTTGTCCTGCCTTCTGGGCACGCGGCTCAGGGGCTCCAACACCCAGATGCTCGGCCTGTGCTCAGGCCACACACTGTACTTCTGAACCTCCGCAAGCGTTTCCGGCCCCTCTGCCTCTTCCTGCCCCTCACAGTGGAAGCCTTCTAAGGTCCGGTGTGGGATATGAGTCCTCCCAGGCCACGTCTGCTTCCTTTTTGGCCTGTGCCTCTCTGAAGTACTCAGTGCAAAGGAAAGAAGAGGACAGGGGAGAGGGAATGTCAAATAAAAATTCTTTTCACGATAAGAGTCTGGTAGTCAGAAAGGCAAGGAGCCATCAGGGCCAAGGGCTTGTGCCCTCCCCACCAGCCTGGTCAGGGACACAGCCCTCTCCCTGCCCTGGGGGTGTGGCGTCCCGTCAGGTGTCAGCAGCTACCCCTGATCTCCATCCCCTGTGTGAGCTCGGTTGGCAGGCTGCAGCCCTGCAAAGGTTTCCTGCAGACATTTCCAGCTGCCCAAGCACAGGGCTCCAGTGCTGCCTGTGCTCCTGCGAGAGCCGAGCACTGTGCCGGAAGGGAGAGAGCTCCAAGGCTTGAGACTGCAGCCCTTGTGCCCAGGGCCTGATCTTCTTCCTCTGGGATTCTGTGCGATGGGAATCATGATCTCTGTTTATAGAAGCGAGAACAGTACAGAAAAACACCCTAAAAGTTCATTGACAGACAACGTGCCAGGAGACCACTGAATCTGGGACGTCCCTGCTGGGTGTGACAGTTAATGTCGTGTGCCAGCTCTGTGGGCCAGAGCCCAGAAACATTTACTTGGTCAAATGTTATCCCGCTGATTTCTTAGGTGAGGTTAGCATTTCCATGGGCAGACCTAGAGCACAGTGCATGACCCTCCAGCATGAGAGCGGGCCGCCTTCCATTGGCTGGTGGGAGGAGAGAGCAGAGCTGCCCCTGTCCAGCAGGAAGGAATCCCGGAGCAGATGCCGGCTCCGACTGCAGCCTCTCTGGGTCCCAGCCTTCCACTTGGCCTGCAGGTTGCACACCCACTGAGCCGCGCATCGTGAGCCATCTGACTGCCTCTGTCGGTTCTGCTTCTTAGGGAGACCTGACTTGTACAGCGTAGAGTATTAGGGACCCGTGCGCGATGCTGATGCTCAGCAGCCTGAAGGGTTCCCTGGTGCCTTATTCAGTTAAGAAAGAACTCTAACAAAGTGCACATTGCAAAACACTCAAGACCAAAAATGTGTGGGTGTGCACTGGCAGATTACATGAAAAGTGTGGGGAACGGTATGGAAGAAGGCACGTTTTGACACTGGTTATCTGGGAGGGGAGAAGGGAGGTAAGAAACTTGAATGAGGTAGCAAAATATGTCAGATAATGTCGATGAAAACCACAGAGTATTAACGTCAGTGCTTTTATTAAAAATATGGCAGCTGGGTATAGTGGCGCACTCCTGTAATCCCAGCACTTTGGGAGGCTGAGGCAGGAGGGTCTCAAGTTCAAACCCAGCCTGAGCAACTTAGTGACTGAGAGTCGCCTCTTAACAAAGAATAAGAAGGGGTACTTGTAGCTCAATGTGAAGGTTTAGGATTCAATCCCCAGGACACACACAAAAAAATTAAATGACCATAAGCAAGGGTCAGAAATTAACACAAAAGATGAAAAAAATTATGTGTTTTGGAGTTGGAAATTGGGACCACTGGCGTTTTAGATTTCTGATATTTTGACATTATGATAATTTTTCTAAAGATTCCTGGCTTCCACCCCAGCACTTCGGATCTGGTAAGCAGGGAATGAACATTCTACATGCCCGTCTTGTACCAGCAGCACCTGTGCCTGTGCAGCTCCAATCAGGGCCAGTGCCTGCTCTCTGCTGCCTCCTGAACCCAGGGCTCAAGGCCTAAGGGAGAGGTGCAGCCCCTGTGTCTCCCAAAACCCCCTCCTCACCTGTCCACACCCAGTGCAGTGGTCTGGTGTCAGAGCAGCATGTTGGGGCTCGGGCATAATCCTTAAGCTGCCACTTTCCTGTGACCTCAAATCCAGGACTTTGTTTCTGGCTCGGGTCCCCTGGCCCCCTTGGGGATGGGACTGGTTCCTGGGGGAGAAGATGCAGGTAAGCTGTAGGTGTCTGAGCATTTCCAGCCCCACCTGTGCCTTCCCAGGGTGGGCTCTGGGAACCCACAGGCAGCAGGAGCACTGGGAAGAGGGCACGCCCTGCCCTGCTTCACCAAGTCAGAAAGTGCATCTGTTCCTCCTTTTTCTCTATTTCCCCGATTTTGCATTTTCCTTCTATTGTATTCTCTGGCTCCCTCCACAGCCCAAAAGTCATGGAGCAGGGTGCGGTCCCAGCTGTGGCAAGCCATTTCCGGTTGTCATTTTCCATGTCCAGGCCCCGGCTAAGGTTCTCAGAGCCATTTAGTGTCACCTTTGCCAGCCAGACCTCACTTGCTGGAAACCAAGCCTCCAGCTCCCGCCTCACCAGGGTTTTGAGTCAGGCACGCTCTTCCCTGACAACAATGAGGAAGGAGGCTCAGGGGAGTGGAGAGCCAAGGGCCTTGAGTGATGCCGGGCTCGCAGGCCTGGATGAATCTCCTGTCCCCTCTGGGGAGGCTGCAGAGCACAGCGTGAGGTGAGGCCAAGCTCTGTCCGGAGCGCACGGTCCCACTGGCACCTGCCTTCCAGAAACTCGGCCACGTGATCCAGAGGCAAACTCCTGGTCCCCTTTGATTCTCTATTCTGCACGGGTATGAGGCAGAGCTGGCGCTGGTCTCACCCCATCTACCAGTGGTGGGAGCGCATCAGCGGCTCCCTAGTACCCGGACACTTCACAGTGGCAGGAACAGTACTTGAACCCCAAGTCTGACCCCAAACGTTTTTTTCTCTCCCATCCACCTACCACCACAGCCTTCTCACCTCATTTATATTGTGGAAGGATACTTTCTTTCCCAGTCCTTAAATATCCAGAGTCCGCCATTTTTTTTTTTTTTTTTTTTTAACCAGGGATTGAACTCAGGTCCTGGTGCTTGCTTTTGTTGCTAGCTGTCTTGTACCTGTCAGCGTGAGTCATTCTGTGTGGGGTTCTAGCTACAGTGTGTGCGTCACAGACTGCTCAGGGCAGTTTTGCAGATGTGTCTGGGACAGTACACACTGAAACTGGCAGGGTGCGCTCTCTGGATGGAGCCGATCTTGCGCCTCACAGAACGCTTCTTCATTCCTATGCTTGAACAGTGAGATTGAAAGCTGCTTCTGAGAAGGCAGGAAAACAATACCATGCCTCAGAGTTAAAGCAGAGCAGCATCTTGAAATGTGTGACAAGAGAGTAGTTCCCAAGGCTGGGGAAACTTGGCTGGTTTTTTAAAATCTCACAGGTATCAGAAGTGCGCCATGGCTGCTGACAGGTGCTCTGGGTCCCAGACCTCCATCCCTGACAAATGGGAGCAGAATGGGAACGTTTCCCAGTGCTAAATCCAGATGCATTTCCAGAGTGTTTCCCTGTTAAAAGAAGTAGGAAAAAAACCCATTGTTCTTTCAGAGTGGAGGACAAAGGGCTCTGAGTTAGCATAGTCACTTGGGTAATCTGGATGACCCATGGTGTTCTTATTAAGAGCTCATGAGTTACTTAGGGAGACCCCCTCACCCAGCCCAGAATCAAAGAAGTCAAATCTTTTGTAACTACCCGAAGAGACCCTTGGGCTTGTGACTGGCAGCCCGTGTGGCAGCCGCGTCCTCTATCCTCCTCCAGGGCTCCAGAGCCTGACCCGGGCCAGGCCTGCGCAGTGGCTGTGGCGGGTGGCCGCACATACAGCGAGCCGGTCGCTGCACCAGCTGCAGTCTCAGTCGACAGCTTTTGCTGTGACCCTGGCACTACCCAGCCTGCTGCATGTCTTCTTCGGTATCTCGGGAGACCAGAGCCACCCACTTCTTTTACTCCTTTGAAAATCAAAGGCCTTGAGGTTGTGTCTCGGTCCTTTCTCATGCCGAGTCCAGGGAAAAGTTGAAGGAAACTGGAGTAGAAAGAGCCGGTGTCATCTGCGAAAGAGGCAGTGGCCTGGGGCGGGGCTGCAGGCCTTTCTGAAGACCAGGTCAGCCTGTCTTGTCATCGGCTTGTCTCAGTCAGAGCGGAGCACGTAGCAGGACCCGACTGCTGACCTGGGTGACACTTGTCTGCACACCCCACACTGGCAGTACCCACTGGCTAGCAGTCCGACACGTGGCCAGCACACCTCTCTGAGGGCACAGAAAAGAGACCCCAGCTTCGTTTCCCTTCTGTCTTCGAGAGGCAGATGTGGAGGAGAGCCTCCTACTGTCCTACCTGAGTAAAGAAGAGGCCTCCGAGCCAGTGGTTTCTGCCTGGAACAGTGGGCCTCGCTGGGAAAGGGAGACGGGAGTCTCTGGTGTGTATCAGCACACTGGTGTTGATACACGGAAATGCTTAGGCCAACACCGGGCATGAAACAGGTCATGATGGACCTTTCATCACTGAGGAGTGTTTGAAGTCAGCGCTAATATTCAGCAGCTAAAGCGGACCTCCTTTGGCCTGAGCTTTGTGGCTTGTAGGAGGCACTGACAGACAGGGAGCTCCTGGCTCCTCCCGACACTGCCACGAGGCCCAGCGTTGCTCCGCCTGGTCTGCTCAGGGACTCGGTCATCTTTGTTCACACCTCCTCTGATTGCACACAAGAAACAGGCATTAGCACCTCTTCCTCTTTGCACCGTGGATGGTCCAGTGTGTGGAAAACTGTGACAGGTGTTCAAGGGGCAGTGAGATGCCCATGGTGCCCTACCCAGGGACACTGCCATCCTGCTGAGCATATGTAAGGACACAGCGTGTGGTGTTTACATCTGTGTGGTAAGTAGAGCTCTGAGCTGTGGTGCAAAAGAACAGCGTTGTTCTCCGCATTCAGCTGATGCATGAGAAGTACCCTCGAGACCCGCCCTGCTGTCGCAGGAGAGGTCTGAATTAAGACCCAGAGCTGAGACACTGAGCCCCATGTAGGCGCGTGGTGCGCCCGTTGTCAGCTGCCTCCCACCTCTCCCTACCCAGTGGTGCAGACCTGAGGAGCTCAGCTCTGGATGAGAGTTTCTGAGCTTGGACAGGAAGTTGGTGCTGCAATCACACGCAGCGCCTTCCGGAAAGCAGCATTTCAGTGAAACGCGACACTCACAGCAATAACCGTGTGGTTTTTATGAGACCTTTGAATTTAATCCCTCTAGGCAATAAACTGTATGATCCTGGTTTATCACAGTGGGGTAAATCTCCTGGGAAGAAAACAGGGGTCACTGGTTAGTGTGATTTTGTTCGATTCCACTTTTATCAGCTAAACAGACTTTGTGGGAGCAGAGGCATTTTGAGTTAGAGTTGAGGCTGGAGAATCTCTCGGCATCTCCAGCTGACTCACTCCTGCCCTGGTGCCCTTGGGCCGCCCTTTCCCAAAAGCAGAATGGGCAGAGGCTTCGGGTGGAGGAGCAGTGGCTGTGGCCAGAAAGTCTTGCCTCCCAGACAGCACTCCACTGCCCTCCTCCCGGGGCCACAGCGGAAAAAGAAGCCTACTTAATTTTCATTAAACTGCTTGACTTTTCCAGGGGTCTTTAAATCGTAGTTAAGTGGTAATTGTACATTCAAGAAATGGCCCCAATTCTCAAGGAAGTCCACAGGTTTAAAGACCAGCGGGGTAAAATCCCAGGAGGAGGAGATCACTGAAATCTGAACCGCACTTCGTGAGTGACAAAACTGCTAGGGGTTTTTAAATTTCTTCCTGCATGCTTTTTTGGGGGTTTTATTTTTCCTAATATTTTCTACAATGCTCATACATTCACTTTTTAATTAGAATAAAATGTCGCTGTTTAAATGGAAAAGCAGGATGCAGAAATTTATGTGCAGGCTTGTCCTAGCTCCATGGCAACACCTTCCAGAGTCACTGGGGAGAGGGAGCCAAAATGTACGCCGTGTCTGTCCCTAGGTAATGCCATTACGGTGGTTGATCTTCTCATTTAAGTGTTTACGTGTTTTGCAGATGTTCTCTAAGGAGTCTGTAGAGGATCTATCACCCTAAATAATGACCATATTTTTAAAGGCATGAAATTTGATGAGGAATTAAGGAGGGGAGATTCTATTAAATCCCAAAGGATTGTATTCTTCCTATAGAAATGACATATTCCACTAGTTCCTAGAAAAGTACCTGACTGACACTTGGAGAATGTTGCATTAGTCTTTTAGGACCCTAGTTCCTCTACAATAGAGCTGGTGATGCCCTCAGCATGGGCCACCATGCGCGGTGGTGTCCAGGGCCAGCTGTCCTCAGGCGGCCACCTGTCCTTGGCTCATTGTCTTCCCTACCCTGTGGGTTCTCTAATGAGATGAAGACACACTCTGTGTGTTCTTTTGTGCTTCACTGTGCTCCGAAGCTGGAGTGACCTTTGCAGGGTCAGTACCTATGACCGAAACTGAGATTTCATATCTGGAATACATGATGACCCTCCAACATGTCAAGTCCCCCAGCTACCTTCGTTTGAAATGGTATTAAATGTACAAGTTGGAGGGGAGAGAGGGGCCGGATGAGGGAGCATCATCACCTCTGCAATTGTATGAGACATCTCTGCTCATCGTTAAAGTTATGACAGACTCTTACACAGGAGACATTGCTTGAAAAGAATGTGCCTCTGGTTGGCTGTGTTTGATTCAAGACCTTGTGACATTAAATGCTCAAAGGTCTGAAAAACCTGTGAATGAATCTCATCTGCTGGATCTTTTTTAGACATATAAAGAGTTCCAGATTTAGGCCTTGGTTTAAAACTGAAATAATTTGCTTTAAATGAAACTTTAGTTTTAAAAAAGGAGGGAGCTACTTTTTCTAAGAGGAAGAAACAGTGATGGGAAATTGCAGCTGTAAATCAGAGCAGCTTAGCAGCATTGAGAAAAGACATCTGTTTGTGGAGCTAAACATTCCTTCTTCAACAGTACAGAAAGTGCGGCACAGAGACACGAACCCTCTCAGTGAGCTTCAGCTCTAACAGTAGCCGCGTATCAGCTGGGAAGTGTTTCGTGTGTGTGAGTGAGGTGTGAGCTCGCAGCCACGGCCTGCTGCGTGAGGCAGGATGGTTCCGTCCCTGTTTCAGAGGAAGGAGTGACTGACTGTGTGAGGCTGGAAACACGGGGCTGCTTAATGGGCCCTTAGTGCTGAGGAGAACGAAGGAAAAGCCCTCCGTGTGTCACTTGAGAGCACCAGTGGCCAACAAGAACAGATTGAGGGGGAAAGGGTATAAGAGAGAAGAAACTCAATTCGCCATCTCTCTGTCCTGACACAGTTCTGCACGGCCCGGAATGTTAGCTGTGGGCACCCTCGCCCCCACACTCTGCCTCTGTCCTGCCTCCTGTCCGTCTCTGCCAGTGCTTCTCTAGCATAGGCTCAGGAGTCCAGACTACCCAGAACTTGTAGAGACAGAAAAGAGCATGAGTCCTCCTTCAATTTTATAAGATTTGCTTCACTTTTCATATGAAGTGCAAAACCATTCCACGTAGGAGGCTCCTTCTTGCAGCAGGAGGTGATGCACACAATCCCTGACATTCCCTTCAGAGCACGGGTCCCAATTCCCATCCCCTTGAGCCAAGGTGAACTTAGTGCCTCACTTCTCACTAATAAAATTTGGTAGAAGTGACAGCCAGGGACTTCTGAACTGGGTCATGGGAGGCACAGGGTTTCTTCCTCATGCTCTCTTGGATCGTGCTTTCTTGAGGAAGCCGGCTGCCATGTTGTGAGGACACTCAAGCAGTCTGTGCCCAGCCCTGTGTGGGGAGGAACTTCTGCCACAAGCCAGCAGTGAAATCAGGTCTGTCGCCAACAGCCATGCAAGAGAGGTGCCCTCTGCCCCAGTCAGGGTGAACTGCGAGGCCACTGACACCTTGGCTTCGCGCTTAGGATACACTGAGCTGCCCCACCTGCTCAGCCCGGCTGGCTTCCTGGCTGTAAAGAATGGTACAATGTCATCAACACCTGCTGATCTAACTGCTTGGTTTCTGGGTGATTAGCTGCATGGTGGTTAACATACAATCCATGCATCTTTCCCCTTGAGCACAAACTTAAATCTCAGGCTGTATTCTGGTTTACTGTGATGATTCTTAAGCTTTCAGGTTGGCGCACTACTTTGAGACAGATTTAAATATTTTCACGTCTTCCAGCTCTGCAGTTATCATGTGTGGCCTGGCAGGCAGTGGTGATGGTCTGGCTCATTCCCTCATCCTGGAGATAGTGATCTAGGGATGTCCCCGGTTAGCAGCAGAGACGCCAGTGTTCTGGTTGAGGTGGACAGTGTTAGTAACTGCATTGTGCTCAGGCTTTTTAAAGTATCAATAGCAAAGACCAGAGCTCCTCTTAGGAAGAAAACTGTCTCTGTTTGGAAAAACACCTTGATGTGGTTCCAAGGAAAAGGATGAGGCCAGAAGAGTATGGAGTTGGCAGGAGTGAAGTTGGCTAAATATTAGTTTGTTAGCGAGAATCGTGTCTGATGGTGACAGCAGTAGAGGAAGAGTTACGTAAGGGAGAGACCAGGTATCTAGGCAGGAAGCTGCACCTCAAGCCAGGGGTCTGAACATTCTGGTATTAAATTTGAGCAGTTTGCATTTCTGCAGCAGAGCTCCCAAGATTGGAAGGACATGTTGGCACATGACTGTAATCCCAGCTACCTGGGAGGCCAGGGCGGGACCATAGACAGTTCAGGCCAGTTTAGGTGACGTAGTGAGACACTGTCTCAAATTTAAAAATTTAAAAAGGCTAGGAGTATAACTCGATGGCAAAGTGCCTGCCTGGCATGTGTAAATTCCTGGGTTGGATCCCCAGTGCGGCAAAATAAAGAAACAAAACAAAACCTCCCCAGACTTTCAGGAGACTGCTCTACTTCTATGAGTGATTCATTTAATGGGAATTTAGAAGAAAGACTGACAGGGTGTATGAACTGAGACGATGGGCGGGGGACTCAGCGGAACCAAGAACTCTGAACTCAAATTTGTCTCAGAAGGAGCCATGTATAAAAATGGGGCCAAAGGATGTATGTCTTCTGATGAGATTAGTGCCCTGGAAAAGAACCAAGTTCTCCATGCAGGTACAAGGGGAAAGATGCACCAGCAAGATCCAACCCATCAGAGGCTCAAGTATGTGAAGCTGTCAACATTTCATTTGAAAGAAGAGTCCCTGTGGCCCTTGCTCAAAAAAGACCATCTGCAGAATTGGTTCCTGGGATTCACTTCCCTGCGCTCTGCCTTCCATGCTGTCAGAGCCTACTGTTCCCGTGAAGTGAGGGGCCTGGCTACTGCTTCCTCTGACTGTACACCTTGCCACTGTCCTCATGATGTTGGTTTTGCCAGCATGCAGCAGGCAGCAGTTGGGTAAGGAGAGATCTTACCAAGTTTTCAAAGGAAGTCATGGGAGCCAAGAAAGGAACCCCTGAAAGGGTGGTGCATGCACCTGGAAGGGAAGCTGAGGGTGCAGTAGAGACCCAGGAAGAGGAGTATGCCAGGATGTGGAACATCTGCCGAGGAAATGTGCAAGCCATGAGAGGAGCCCGCCCGAGAGACAGATGTGTAGGCTGCTACCAGCAAGGCTACATGGGTGGAACAGATACAGGGGAATAGATGTAACTCCCAACCTGCTAGATAGCTGTAACTCGAGTTCATGTTCTCTAAAATCAAAGAATGAATTCTAGGAACAATGGAGGTTAAGAGTAGGAAGAATTTATTGAGAGAAAGACAGCTTCTGTGTAAGAGAAACAGAAGGGGGACTGGAAAATGAGTTGCACGCCCACCCTACTTTTCAAAGGTGTTTTTTAAAAGGCAAAACCGTGAAGAGAGGCAGGTACAAAGTGGACAAACTATAAGACCCAATGGGAAACCAATAAGATTACAAGTACAGTCACCCAGGTAATATTGATTAAATGCCGATCCAAAGGGAAAACAAGTCCCACACAAGGAATTTCCTATTTAAAATATCAAGTCTCTGCTACGAATCTCTAGGGGAAGTAGTGCCTCTTCCTTTTTATAGGTCTAACCAGGCTGGCACTTTGAGGGTGGCCCTGCCTAAATGGCAGTGAGATGTCTCATTAACTCACTCATCTGTAATAGCACCACTGAGGCCCAGTCCTGAGGAGCTCACATCTTACCACCCCGCGACCCAGGCAGTTACAATGACAGAACTTGATATTTTCCCTGATGGGTTTTGGTCTTACTACGACCTGAGTCTTCTCTATCCTCCTAAGCCTCCCTTTTGGAATTGAAATGTTTACCCTGTGCCAGTGTGTCTCAGGGCTCTGTGTCTTTTTTTCCTCAGAGGTTCACAGTTAAGAGTTTGTCTGTGTCTCCAAAGAGACTTTGACTTGGATTTTCGGGAAGATGCCAGATCTGTTGAGACTTTGGAGAAGGGGTTATTACGTTTCCGGTTGACATGGGATAGTTACGTAGGTGTAATTGTGAATCCGCTATTACACTGGCCCCTTGGTTCACAAACTTAACTTGTTCTGCCATTCTGGAAAAGGCGGCCTTGTTGCGTTTGTGTGGAAGGATGGCTGTGGTCACACGTCGCAACTGAGGCAGAACTTGCAAACAAAACTTCACCAAACACTGTTGGTTATGACCTAATTGTTTGCAAACGAAAGTATTTGTGAACAGAGGTAGCACTCACTATATTTTTGTTTGGAGCACAGTTTAAGGAGATGTGTTTGAGTGTGAGTTGACAATCGAGGGGCTGTGATGGTTAGGGTGGAGTGTCAGCTTGGTCCTGTTGGGGACCTTTCGGTGTAGCACCTCCTTATGCCTTGGCCTCCGTATCCATTAGAGGATTAATAACAGCTTCGACATCACTGGACTATGGGGAGGGTGAAATAAAAACATGTAAACATTTACCTCCCAGCTCCCCCACAATAAGCAATAATATGTGACATCTATCTTTACAGAGAAAATCAGTGTCACAATCAGCGGGAGTCAACTCGCCCAAGGGATATACACGGGGTAAAGGAAATATGTGGCAAAGTAAAAATTCTTTATTACAATAAAAGATACATTAGCATGGATCCCCCTTCAAATACTCTCCCTCCATTCGAACACACTTATCCTTCTTGCCACTTTCTGAAGTAGTTCTAGAAGCTTTCTTTCGTGTTTTCATGAGGTGTGAACAAAAATTCGGTGAATGCTGCCGCTGAATGCCATACAAGGGAAAGGCAGGTTCATAAAACGTCGCACTGTGTCCCCATCCTCCTTACCCACTGGATCTGGCGCCATGTGACTCCTGGCTCTTCCCCAGTCTAATGGCCATGAGGGGTAAATACTCTGAATTGATTCAGAACACTGAGGCAGCCATAAGAGCGCAATTAAAGACACAGGAACGTATTAGCTTCCTCCCTCCGGCTCATGGATTTTGCTTGGAGAACTTCCTGGGAATGTGACTTATAAATACCATGCCACGGCAGTCCTGATGAAAGCAGTGGCAAACCTGTACCTGTTTTAGAAAGGTCTTCCCGCTGGCACGTGGCTGGTGCAGTAGGGAACACCAGTACTCAGAAGTTCATTAAAAGACTGTAACAGTGGCCCTTGTACCGATGAGAAGAGCTGGAATTAATGTGCAGCCTCAAGGATGGGGAGAAGATGCTCGGTAAGGAGCTGCACTGGGTCTAAGATTCTAGCTGAAAGTTGGAGGCAAAGAAAAGGGAAAGGCGGCAGTAACTGCAGACATCAACCTGTGCCGCAGGTGACTCCGTGAACCAAATGCAAAATAAAAGGGGGCGATATTTTACCCCTTCCCTGATAACACCTCTTAGAAATTCAGGAGCACCTGTACACACACAGCAAAAGCTGCCCCTGACCTGCACAAGAATGGTCCAGTCCTTAAGACAGTCTTTATCCTTACTTGCCCTGGCGCCTCTTTCCACCTGACTGTCTACCTTTGGTCTCCAGGAGGCAAAACTTTACCTTAGAGAAGCCCATGGTCAGAAGAGAGCATCTGTCGCCGGCCGCCTCCTACTCCAGCTGAGACCCATATGTTGGGGGTAAAAGTTAACATAAGCAAATACCAGCATCAAATTCCCATCCCAGTAGGAAAGTCAGTAATTGGCTTTGGCATGTGTGTGCACGTGTGTGTGTTACCCCAGCACACATACATACAGGAAGACACATTCGTGGAGCCACGTGGATTCAGGAGACTCGTGGGAACCGGTCCTGGTGTCGCCATGGTAACGTGAGCAGAAGCAGCCTTCCCATCTCACTGAGAAACCCTGCAGCCCTGTGACACAGGGCCCTAGGGGATTTCCACCACCCTTGTGCCATTGCAGCAGACACACTTGGAACGCTCTTGGCTCTCCTGGCTTCTTCTCTTAGATGGCTGCTAATCTCCCTGCTATCTGCTGTTTCCATCAGCCGTCTCCTGGGATCACAGAGCCCCGATTTTTCTCCCAGTCCTGCTGCTGGAAAATGCTAGTCCACAGCTTCTTTTGGGCACTGTGATGGGGGCTTTCCCCATTTAGGTGACACTGGTGCAAGAGGAAACGATTCTTCTCCACCTTAAGGCTATTTGGAATTATGTGTCACCTAAAAATAATAATGACAGCCAGCTTTCAAACTGCCACTGCATCTGTCTTGTGGGTTACTGAGGTATGCATTCATGGAAATGACATATCTGTGACCCAGGGGCTTGGAATGCCAGGGCAGAGGCTGACTATGGTGGGTAAGCTTCAGGGAATGCCTGACCTGTCACTGCAAAGGGAAATCAACCTGGCTTATTGCTTCCCTTAGGAGAGCAGGAGGTCTGCTCATTAGGGAAACCCCTTCCCACCAACTCCAGGGCACTGGGGATCTTCCACTTGTACTTAAACTTAAGAATCTTTTCCTGCTGATAACACTCAAGGAATCTCCCAAGGCTTCTCTTGGCTAAAACTCATTTTACCCAAGAATTACTCTCCAAGTACCGAACTGTCATTTTTCATGTGCTGTCTATGAGCAGTACTGTCCGATTTTTTATTTCGAGTTTCAATTGAAACAGAACTTGATACAGTGAACTTGATTACTTTTACAGCGTGTCACCATAAAGTTACATGTGTGTGCGTACACACCACGCACATATACTTGTACTTATGCATGTGCACACAGACCTGTGTAAGGAAGGGTACACGTGTGACAAATGACGTAGCAGGCTGACAGCAGGGCTCTGGGGTCAGACAGTCCTGAGGTGACACCGCCCACTGTATGACTAAGTCGCTTAACCTCCCTACCCTCCGTCTCTTGGTTTGTAAAATGGAAATAATACTAGTAACCACCTCATGGAGTGTTGCAGTGATTAAATTGGCTAATACATTATTCAGTACTTAAAACAGCACGGCACATAGTATGTGTCTAACAAATATCAGCTATTTTTATTTAAAATAGTCCTAATTAACCCATGCTTTAAAATTTTAATTACCCCAGCACGAGGAACTCCTGCTATGGTTACGTCCGAGCAGGCTGCCCAGCAGTGATGCAGTCACACTTTTCACTGTTGCCCTTAGCCAGGTGCGTATGGGCGGCGCTCTCCTCAATGCCCCCCGTGCCCGCGGGAAAGCCCAGGCCAGGCCTCCGTGGCCAGCCAGCCTGTGCATGGCCTGCAGGGCCCCTGGCTGTCCCTGGTCGGTGCCAGAGCTTCGCTGCACTTGGAGGCTCTCACCGCGTCCTTGCGGGGTGTTGCAGGGGCACGGACCCCACAGCCTGGGGCTGGCCGCGCCGGGAGGCGGAGCAGGGGCTGGCCCGCGGATGGAAGTGGCTGGGCACAGCTGATGAGATCTCTGGGGTTGAACTGTGCACTAAGTGCAAAGAGATCCGCGCAGGAACAGTGATGCCTAAGGGCGCGGCAGGGACGGTGACGGCCCCTCTGGAAACATGGGGACCGGCCCCTGCCTGGCGGTGGAGTGACAGCCACTCTGCTCCCTGCTTCTGCAGGCCCGAGTCAGACAGAGGAGGGACGTGGTCTCTGACCAGGCCTGGAGCGCTCTTGGGCTGTCTTTAGCAGATTTTGGTTTTTGGAACAGTTTCAGATTTAAGAATGATACAGCAGATCGCAATGTACTCAAGTTTCCTGCACTTAACATCTTACATTCTGCTGTGGGGCATTCGTACAGTCAGGAAACAAGGACTGCTGCGCAGGTAACTAGAGTCCACACTGAATTGCAAGAGGTGCTCACGCATGTGGGGGTGTGGTACTGGGGATTAAACTCGGGCCTTCGTGCTGAGCCACACGCCTGGCCCTCCGTTCTTCCATCCTTCATTTGCAACAGGGTCTCGCTCAGTTGCCCAGGCGAGGCTCTGATTTGCAGGGCTCCTGCTGCGCCCTCCCACAGTGCTGGGATGACAGGTGTGGGGCACCCAGCCCAGCTGATTGCCACCGTTTTGTAATTTAATGTCCCTTTTGCGTTGCAGGGCTCCATCCAGGATGCCACAAGGACAGCCAGTGTGTGAGTCTGCTTAGGCTGCTTGGCTGTGGCAGATTCTCGGGGCTCCTTGTTTCTGGGGCCAAGACGGCCGGGTATTTTGCAGGACTCCCAAGTAGTCTGCCATGTGCTGGTGTTTGGGAAAGAGCAGGGTGAGGTAGCGGACTCACCCCATGGTGGGGGGGCGCTGTGCCGTACTTCCACGCTGACCTTCACCCCTGGCAGCATGGGCCCGCGTGCCCGGGACAGAAGTGACCAGGGATTGATCTCCACTCCTTGACGGCAGAGTGTCTGCATAAATTATCTCTGATTCTTTGCCGTGGGAGATTTGTGCAGTCATTTTTCAAGTGAGACTGTAAAAGGAAATTGGCCAAAAAGAAAATTATGGTCAACAGATGTGTGGAGATAAAGATGAAGTATTGAAAGCAGCAAAAGAGCAAAACCCTGAGAAGTTACATTTTTCATCTGTTTTTTATAATTACCTGAATAATCAGACAAGTACTTAAAAATATGTCCAAAAATGTGGAACATCCAGACAAATCACAGGACGCTCGGATAACTGTGAGACCAAAAGTACTTCTCTGTGTGTGCACAGGGTGTAAAAACGTTGGCGAAGAGATGCGGGTAGTGGTGTCTGGTACATGACGGCAAGTCTGTCTCCAGTGTGCAGAGCTGGTGTGAGCGCGAGGCGCAGCAAGTTCCTGGAGGCGGACTCTGTGAGAACATTACCATTGCTGTCTCCAGCGGGTAGGGCTACGTATCATGTAGAAATTTATTTTTCATAGCTAGGCTTTCTGTTTTCTTTAATGAATTTTTATTTATTTAATAAAACACAAAAATTGAAAGAATTTCAGAAAGGACTGAAGAAGGAAGCCAAAGTTTTCCACCCAGTGTAGGACTGGCTTGTGGTGTCCGTGGTCAGTGTTACCACACCGCAGCCTATGCAGCGTCTCGGATGTCTCTGGTGGGACTTGAAGGAGGGGAGGAAGGTGAGGCGGCTTGGGGCTTAATCCGGTAGCAATGGGGCTGTGGGCAGCCGTGTCCTGGTCCGTGCAGTCTAGGCTTGGTCCCCAGGGAGTGCCGTCGGACCCAGTGGGGGCCTGCGTGTGGTCCTTGAAGGAGGATGTGGGACCTCGGCCTCTTCCGTTCCTTTCCTTTTGCTGACCGGCAGAGAGATGGGTGGTTTTGTCCTGCTACGAGCTGCTTCCCAAAGCCCACAGTCATTGGACCACTCAGTCACAGACTGTAACTTCTAGATCCCTGGGCCAAAGGACCTTTTTCTCTTTTTGGGGAATTATCTCTGGTGCTTTGCTATAGATGCTGAAAGCTGACGGATGCAGCCACTGTCCGGCCCTAGGTCGCAGGTATAAGACTCCTTGGTGACCCTGTGGCTCCAGCCCCACCCCTTTTGGTGTGTCCTGTGTGCGTGGCTTTGGCTTCCCCAGCCTCGGCAAGCCCCACAGGGCTCAGCCCCGGCCTCCCCCGACCTGGATCTGTTCCCTCTCAGTTTACCCTCCTACTCCCCACGTTGTGCTCAGCCTTAGCATCATGATGGCGCCTTCCTCGCCTGACTCATCCTTTCAGTTCCAATCCAACATCTCAGTCAAGGAGGCTGTGACCAAACTGCAGACACACCAGGTGCAGCCTTCCTCCCTGTAGCCCTTTCACTGTGTGCGCAAGCCACCTCCTGCCTCCAAAGTGCAGGTCAGCACACTTCCCCACCGCAGCCCACACCTTCCCAGCCACCCCGAAGCCTGCGAGCCCATCCTGTGAGGGATCACTGTTGTGTCAGATTGGTTGGGTGAGCACAGCTCTGGGTGTGGCTGGAGAGATTATCCGACTTCCCGCTCCGGAGAACATTCCTCAGTCAGATCCAGCACAGCGAGCCTCACGCACCTTTGACACAGGTATGCCATGTGTGTTGCTAGTAGTCCCGTGCTCTTCCTCTTCTTCTGGACATCCCAGGCTCTGGCTGGGTCTGTGCTGCTGTCCACTGTCGCACCGCACAGCGAGGCACAGCAGCACCGCTGTGACACTGTCCTGCACACACCTGAGCCGCTTCTGAGATTTGTTCCCATCTACGAATGTTCGTAAGTCAGGCACTTGCTGTACAAAGATGGAAGAGCCATCCTGGTGTGAGCGATCGACAAGCTGCCGCCTGGACGGAATAAACGAGACCCGAGGAGGGTGCTCCTGTTTCTTCAGGAGCTCCAGTCTGCACTTCTTGGATGTTGTCTCCTGGCTTCCAGCGCAGCCCCTCCGGCCTCCTGATACGGACTCGTACGGGTCCTGCAGTGAGCTCCAGGCCTTCCCCAGGATCCTTCAGCTCTCCAGCACACAGACAGGCCCTTCACATCCTCCCACAGCTGGTCCTGCAGGCGGCCTTGTAAGTCAGTCTTGTGCATCCTCGTGTGCGTATGCACTGTACTGAGTGTGTTTCTCCACCGAGCACTGGGACCCTCTTATCTCTCTGAGCGTCTGCTGTCTCTACACCTGTTCCTGGGGAAGCCGCTCCGTCTGTTAGGCTTTGGCTAGCGTCGTGAGAGCAGGGCACGTCGTCCCACGGTCATGCCTGTGCCCGGGACAGCACGGCTGTGTGCTGGGCTCCCAGTGCCCGTCACTGGCAGTGCTGACCAGTGACATCTCCACAAGAAGGAGCTAGACACAGCAAGCAGGTTGGAGCGGAAGGCGTGGTGTGAGCACCCCAGCCCAGGGCCTCGAGGCCCAGCAGCGGCTGTGTCATCCGAGGCCCGCACCCGGGTGAGGGGAGGGGCCTGGTATCCTGTAGCTGGGGGAGGTTGTTAGGTAGGCTCGACCCTCCTTGGCCAGAAGGACACCGATGTTGGGTTTGCAGGCAGAGGGTTTGTAATGACTCCACACACCTGTGGAGACTGGGAAAGATGAGTGCAGCGTGCCGCCCTGTCTGCCCCAGGCTGAGGCCCCTGCTGTCCGAGGCAGCCCTGTGCTCCAAGCCAGGGGGACTTCTCGCTCTTTTCCTTTTGGCAGCATAATGTATTTTTTATTTTATTGCCCTTGCTTGCTGCTTTATTGCTGTTTTGAGTAGGGAAATCTGTCGGTGTTATGACAGCACCCTCTGGTTTGGACTTCTGCTCCTATTCACAGAGCACTCGCGCCTGAGCCCGTTAAAGACGGAGGCCCAGCGGGGAGGGACCATCCATTCACCTGATTCGCACTGTGGCTGGTGACTGCTCTTTCCGCCCTGGGTGCTGGCCAGTGGCAGTGCCTGCAGATCCAGTCGGCCCGTTACTGTGACCGTGTAGAACCCAACGGAGACTCCAGGGCTGTGGCGCTCAGCTGGGGGATTTTGGGGGTGTGATGTGCTAACTGCATCTCGGACTTGTGATGTTTTCAAATTACAGTGGGTTCATCGACATGTAGCCTGACTGCTAACTCAAGGAGCGTGTGCACTGAGGACAAAGGCAGACTCTGTGGGAGCCCTAGAGTTGTCATCACAGTAGTCCCTGCCTTCTGCTCTTTTACTTTCCAAGTTGGATGCCCCACCATGTGGACGTCTGGGTTCCTGGGGGCTCCCGATCGGGACAGAGCAGAGCCGCCCTGGAGATGCTCGGAAGGGCGCCCCGGGTGAGAGCCGAGCCTGCCTGGGCCCAGGCTGATGCGCAGCTGCTTCTGCTTTATTTGCTGAAGCAGATGTGATCGGTTTTCATTTTCCGTGACATTTGTCATTTCAGGGAGGGGCTACAAGGAAGGGGCCTTGGCCACAGATGCTACCAGGTCAGAGCGCAGGTCTGCTCTGAGCATCGCATCCAGAGTGCTGGGCTCAGCAGTCCATACCGTTGACCCAGCTGGGCCTCGGGTCGGAGCAGTGCCTGTCAGTCAGCCGCGCCACAAGGCAGTGATGGGGGTGGAATGTCTGAAGCCACCTTCGGCGAGATACATTTTTGGAAAATGTGCCTAATCTTAAAAATAGAATTGGAAGAGTCAGGATCCTACAGGGGGCACCGCTGCTCGTAGAACTACAGGGCTGTCTGAGGGCACCTCACTTCCGTGGGGCTGGGCCGGGGCTGAGAGGCCAAAGCCCCAGCCTGAGCAGCCGCTCTCAGCATGCAAACCTCAGTTCTCTCTGCCCGGCTGCTGCTCTGGTCTCCAAGCCCAAGAATTCTGAGTTACAGAGCAAAGTGGCCCCGAGGGACGCTGCCACGGAGGGCCTGACTGGCAGAGCTTGGCCGTCCACGCATACTCCCCAGGCGAGCGTGTCCAGGCTGCCGGCTTCTGTGGCTGGGAGACGTACAGGAGGGAGGCTGGGGGACAGCAGAGAGTGAGGGACCGGAGAGGTGGGAGGGGACAGTGAGAAGACTCTCCCAGAAAGGGACACAAGCAAGGTTTAGGAGAGCCAGAGGTGTGGAGGGAAGATAGATCCTGTAACAGAGAAAGCCTCGCAGCGGGTTAAGTCCATGGCTCTTGGATGGAGAAAGAAAAGAGCCTGGGCGAACGTGGTTGTAAGTTCCGTGTTCTGAACCAGAGAGAAACCCTGAGACGAATTTCCAGCCTGTCGGGCTCACAGGAGGAAGCGGTAGAAGGAACCCAGCAGGAGGCCTCGTGTGACCGCACACGGTCTGGACAGGGGCAGCCCGACAGGGCCGCCAAGACACCCCTGAGAGAAGGCGTCCGGACGTGTTTCAGGAAGCGGCGCGAGTGGGCTCCAGGCAAGGGGGAGTGTGTCAGGCAGTGCCTACGAGAGAAGCAGGTGTGACGCAAGACACACAGAGGATAGAACTTACAGGGTTGGCTGCTCATGATGCCGCCAGAGTCAGGCGAGGAAGAGCACAGAGGGTCCGTCACTGGGTGTCAGGCTGGAGTTTCTTTGGCCCTGTGCCCGCTCGCGGGTCCCCTTGTGTGTGGCGCTGCTCTGTGTGGAGCGGCAGGTGGAGCCTCACACCCGTGCTGCTCTTCCTCCTGGACGGTCAGTACCCTGTCACTAGGGCAGCCCGAAGCAGGACAGCGGCCACCACACACGGTGTCTCTCAGGTGTGACCTGGTCAGAGCCGCAGCCTCCTTGCCCCCTCTCAGTGCCATCTTCAGCCTGGCACCAGCCACATAGGTCACTTGAGGTAAGAGCAGAGGGATATGATTCCTCGCCTTTATGTTTTTCTATGATTCAGTGGTGAAAGTGTTAGCTGGGATATCAACTACTGCCATAGACCCCTCGGTAAATCTCTAGTCCCCACCTGCCCAGTATACGACACAGGCCTGAGACAAAAATACACTGAGAGAACTAGGAGAGAGGGCAGGGGCCAGGACGACCAACCGACACAGGCACTGGCAGTCCCAGGCACTGATTTTTATTGGCAATCAATTGGGGTAAAGGCGATGTGTGGTTTCTATTGAAATTCGTGTAAACAAGGCTTGTAAAGGACAAAACAAAGCATTCTCAAACTAGGAACAGAATAGACAAAATATGTGATTGTAATTGGAACATTGTCCTTCTAGTCAGAAGGTTTCAGTTGTGGCAACGAAATTTGGGTGCGAGTTTCTCTGACTTCAGCACGTAGGCTGCGGCCCCACTCACTTCTCCAAACAAGCCAACCGTGGGGTTCGCTCTTCACAGCCTGGTTTAGGTGTAATCAGTATCAGTCCTCCACAGACTATAGGTAAAATGCCAGCATTTTCCTCAGTGAAGCGCTGCACTGGCAAAGCTCTCCTGATTCTCTGGCTCTCTGTGGAGAAGCTGCCCCATAACCTGTGTCTTAGTCAGACTTTTGGCACTGTGACAAATACCTGAGAAATCAACTAAAAGGGAGCAAAGATTGACTTTGGATCACTGTTTCCGAGGTTTCAGTCCACAGCCAGCTGTGCCACGGCAGTGGCCTGAGGTGAGGCAGGGCATTAGCCAGAATGGGCCAGGCTGGACATGGTCCTCGGGTCACCGCCCCTCAGCCCACTCCCTTCCACGGGCCCCACCCTGAGTGCCCACTGCTTCCCAAGGGTGCCATCAAATCATGGTCTCATCAGTGGGTCACCCACTGCTGAAGTCAGGGCCCTGCAGTCCAGTGACCTTCTGAGTTTCCCCTCTGGACATGGGAGACTTGGGGGGACATTCTGATCTAAGCCCCAACTGTACAAAGAAAGGGAAGTTGATATTGAGTAGGTGACACCATCAATGAGGACGGGTGATGGATGCAGCCCTCTCAGTAGAGTCGTAATTGGTTTGTAACCTTATTTTTTGAAAAGGTTAGCATCAGCTTAAGGTAAGAAGGAAATTGTTGTGTGGTGTGTCATGGAAGAAAGACCCTTAACAGTAATTCCCTGGTGGACCTTTTCTTAGTGGACACTAGGTTTTGCTTCCAGTGCACAAATCCATTCTTGGAGGTCCCGTGACTGTTGCTCTTCCGCAGTTGAAATTTTCGTGTTCTTTAGAGAGCGCACAACTATATAAGCACCTCAGGTAGCAGCTGGGTTGTGTGCAGTGTTTTGGCTGCTCTGCTTAGTCAGCACCGTGAGAACTGGCTCAGCCTTTCAGAAACAACTTTATTTTGAGCTCATTTAGTGTTTGACTCTTGGAGTTATTTTAGTCTGTTAGCAAATCTTGACTTCACTTTACCATCAAACTTCACTTATAAAACTTGCAAAAAAAGTGACATTCTCTCTGTCTCTCTCTCTCTCTCTCTGTGCTTCTAAGAGGATAGACAGCTGTCAGCCACGTTAGCAGTGGTTATCTTTGACAGTGGAGTTAAAATCCTGCTCTGGGGGTTCAGAGACGACCGGAGGATAGCATTCAGCACGGAGAGAGAAGAAAGGGCTGAGGAGAAGGCTGTGTGTAAGACGCTCAGAAAGTGCGTACCCAAGGGTCTGCAGAGTGTGCGCATCTCTGAAGCTGGGTCTGTCCAATATTTGACCAGTTTAGGTCAGAAGTCATGTGGCGCTACCCCAGACCCTGAATCCAAAGCAGGAGTATTTCATTTGTGTCAATTTCAAGCCCACATAAGTGTGAAGTGGGTCCGAGGTGTTGACAGAGCGGGACAGGGTGCCAGGGAGCCAGGGTCGGATCCTCGGCCCAAAGCGACGTGCACACCACAGGGCTGTCTCTGGCTTTCGCCCGGAGCGTGAACACCCCAGGTGACAGTGGACGGAACACGGCTGGGGCTCCAACAGGCATAATCTCTGGAGATCCCGACGGGTGACCAGGAGGCAGACGACCGGGTATGAAGAACAAAACCTCCTCTTTGCGGTGGCATGAGTCACCTGCAGCTGTGTCCCACCCCTGGCCCAGCAGGACGTGGTGCTCCGCTCGGCTCGGTGACACTGGGCCCTGCGCCTGGAGGCTGGGAGATGGACGGGGTGATGCCACCGTGTGGGGACGGCCTGTCCTGGGCGGCATGGCCTGGCGGCTGAGTGACTCCCAGGGACACAGGCAGCAGCTGTTGAGCTGGGCCTTAGCTCTCTAGTAGACGCGGGGGACCCGGCCCAGCCTCCGCACAGGCAGGGGGCGCAGCCTGTTAACCAGTGGCAGCTGCTGATCAGGTGTGGCGCCTGGAGCTGCCAGACCAAGTTCACAGCTACAGCAAACCCACCCGTGCCCTCACTGAAAGGTTTGCGAGCTAAATGGCAAATGGCTTCTGAGCAGACAGAATGCTCGGTTTCAAGTTCATAGCTGGAAAACACTTTATCAGCTGATGACGGGGAGGTGCGGCCGTTAGAAACGCCTGCCCTGAGACACCCAGCACATTTGCGTGCAGTTCAGAGCTGGGGCAGTGACGATTCTCCGGGATAAAGCCCCAAAGTTCTCCGTGGAGTAGTGTCGGGGGAGCTCAGCCCCAAAAGGCGAGCGACTCTGACCCAGCCAGGAGCCCTGTGCGCAGGGGACAGCACATGAGTGTGCACGGCCATCTCTGAGCCCAGGTGTGCAGGCCCAGGTGAAAAGCAAAGAGCCCGTGGCAGAGCTTTCACCCAGCTCACGACAGCCTGGGGCCCAGGCGTGCACACAGGACGGGGAAACAGGCCTGCCCCGTTCAGGGGAGACTGAGGGTCACCCCGCAGACTGCCTCTCAGCTATGGGATGAGGACAGCGGGGAGGAAGCAGTGCTGCGGCAGGTAATTACTTTTCTCAGGCCTCCACACTGAATTAGTTGCCTAGCCCATTTTTATTTTTCATTTTGAGACAGGGTCTCGCTAAGTGGCTAAGTTGCCCAGCCAGGACTCAAACCTGGAATTCTCCTGCCTCAGCCTCCCATGTGCTGGTATTACAGACGCGTGCGCCACCTCCCTGGCTGATGTTTTTGATATGAAGAGAACATGAGTGTGTTGGGGGTGGGGGAGACATGCGGCGCTTGGCAGCCCTTTGTGGGTGTTTGCCTCCCAGCCCACCGGGGCTCCGCTTCACCAGGTGGCTCGGGCAGGAAGCCCTGTGTGCACCCCAGAACCTGAGCTGTAGGCCATGGGGGCCCTGCTGAGACCCTGCACACGGCCCCTTTGTGGGCCCAGAACCTCCAGACAGCTTCACAGGGGACTCACCCGACTCGGGGTCCCCCGCAGAGCATCTGCCAGGTCAGGCAGGGCCACGGGCTGTGGGTGTCTGCTGTGCTGTCTGGTTTTCTCCTCTCTGCCAGACCGCCAAGCTGCCAGCGGCCACTTGCCCTGCAGTCCGCGTCCCCCGGGGAACTTTCTCCCTTGGCACCCGCAGAACTGCGGTACGGCGCGGCAGTGCTGTGTCGAGTGGCTGCTCTCGGCTGGAGCAGAGCCCCGGGTCACCCAGAGATTCCACATTCTCAAGGAGACGGTTCCTGCTGGTGGGGGCCGCGAGCACTCCAGCGAGTGCTTACAGGATGCGCTCTGTCATCAGCGGCAAACCTGCCATGCGTTCGCCACGCCTGCTTGCGTGCAGGTCCAGAGCACTGGCTGTGCTCTTGTTGTGGATGGGGGGCTGACGTCCCCACTGTCGTAATCAGAGGCCCAGGCCTCTGGCGCAGGCAGTCGGCCAGGCCTGAGCTCCGAGCAGTGCTGTTGCTCCACACAGCGGTACAGGAAGGCACCCTCTCTGGGTGAGTAGTTGAATGGGCTCAGAGCCCACTCGCTCTGGCTTCTGTGCGTGTGGAAGACTTTACCGTTGTGCTGGGCTCAAAGCCACTTGTGGGCCCCCCCATACCTTGCATGTTAGCTGAGGCAGGAAAGTCTCCGGCCTGGCTGTCTCGCAGCAGAGGGCGCAGAGTCAGGGGTTCCCGGGAGGCCACACCGTGACTGCCTCCTTCCGGGAGGTGCCGGTGAGTACCTGGGACGCAGCACTGGTCCTCAGGTGGAAGTTAGATGAAGACCAGGCTCCGGGTGACCTTAACCCAGTCGGACTGTGTCCCCCAAGGATGAAGAGGCCGGCGCGTAGGGCACTGGTGAGGACAGCAAGGAGGAGGCCCCTAAGGCAAGAGGGCAGGAGACTCAGCGGCCCGGCGGTGCCCTGACCTGGGCTCCTGGCCTCCAGAACTGCAAGAGGTTAGTCTGCGTGTGTGGCCGAGCCGCTCAGACACCCTGGCCGGGCGCCTGTGGACTGAAACCCAGAAGGGGAAAAGGGAGCAGCAGACAGGTGCCAGTGCCGATCCCCGCTTCCGGGAGTCTGAGCCTTCCGCCCTGCGGCGTGGTTCATGGTGCACCATTTCCATGTCTGAGTTCTGGTCGGGCCATGGCTTACATTTGTTCACTGACGGACTTGGGGGTTGGAGCGAAAACATCTCCACGGAACCTGCAGGCCCAGAGGTTTCTGTAAATTTGGGTCCCGGCAGGGTCGGGTTTCCGGGCGAGAGGCACAGGGCCCAGCCACCCCTGCACACTCGAGCGTGCCGGCAGCATCTGTGCAAGCAGCTGGTTCCCTGAGGCAGCCGCCTAGGTCGGCCTGGGTTTTCCTGGCCGCTCCCGTCCTCTTTAAACCCCGTGTCTGACCTCACACCAGTGCCCTGACACTTTGCTCACGGTTGTTTCACAAAGACAGTGTCACATGGGCTTGTGAGCATGTGCACACACGCGTGGGTGGGTGTGAGCTGCAGACATTGTAGTTCGTCTGAATGCTTTAGTGTGAAAGCGTTAAGAATAAGGACTTCTTTATACTTAAAATTTATCACAGCAAAGAAAATTAGTAATAATCCCCAAGTATTGCTTGCAGTACAGACTATTTTCTTTTTCTTTTTTTTGGTACCGGGGATTGAGCTTGGGCCCTTGTGCTTGCAAGGCAGGCAGCAGAACCACTGAGCTAAATCCCCGGCCCCAGACTATTTTCGAATATCTGTGTCATCCCCAGCGCATTTACGGCTGTTTTAGGACAAAAATGCTTATGGAAGATCCTTTATCAGTACTCCAGCTTTTCTTTGATAATTCACATTTTGAAGCCTTTTTCCGTGGATTAGTTTTCATCACTTACTGTATTACTAGGGGTCTGTCCTGAGTGTTAAAAACTGTTGCTTTGGGGTTGCTCTTTAGAGCCTCTTAAATTATTTCAGCCACCCCTACCCTCCAGCTCTTCCTCCTTTTGCTGCGTGCTCTCTTGTTATCTCCCTGCCCGCCTCTCCTTCACCGGGACCCTAGGTGATCTGTCTGTTTTGTTGGTCCTTGCTGGGAAGCAGTGCTCCGGTTACCGCAAGACAAACCCTACTCATGCTGCTTGACTGATTGTGAGTTTAGTGTTTATTCTTCCTCTCGCCCTAGTTTCTTTTTAGAAATGACAGCAGCGAACCTCCTACCCCCGCCCCTTCGGCTGGGTCTCGCTGCGACCTGGTGCTGTGTGTGCTGCACACTTCTCCTCATGGCTGCCTAGAAAACTGATGAATTTTCTTTAGACTTCCTTGTTAATCCAAAGGTTTTCAGCTGCTATCTTTTAGTTTTCCCATGGGTAAGATTTTTTTGTCATTTTTAGATCACTTAGATCTAATTTTATTAGATTATGTATTAAAATTACGGATTATAAAACATCAGTGCTTTTGAATGTTTAGTCTTAACTGAATTTATTTCACTCTCTTATAATCACTTTTTATACGTGTTCCTGGCCCTTGAAAATAATGTGTGTTTTTCCCATCCAATGAAGATAAGCGTCCACAAGCATGAATTACATCGTTTATTGATTATATTTTTCATTCCTCTGTGTTATTGCTCATTTTCTTCGCTGGATATGCTGCTGAAGGGAAATACCAAGAAGTCTCTGGTTATAATAGTAATTTTACAAGGTTCCTTTGGATTTCTGATAGTTTGGCCTTATGCATTTAGCTTCTGGAGTCTGGTATTTAAATGTTGTGTCTGTTACATGGTGTAGTTATAAGGTGCCCTTCTATGTCCTATCGCTTGCTTAGGAGGAGGACATACTGGGGGTTGAACCCAGGGCCTTTGCACTGAACTACACCTCCCAACCCATTTTTTATTTTAAGACAGGATCTTGATGAGGTGCTAACTTGCCCAGGCTGGGGTTGATCCTCCTGCCTCAGGGATTGCAAGCATGTGCCATCACACCCAGACTGTTGATTGCCTCTTTGTTAAAGTTGATATTGATTAGTGCGTGTGTCATCAGTACACGTGACTGCACTCGTGTCAGGCAGTTGGCATGTGACTCGTTTTTATGTCCCTTCCTGCCTCCATCTCCCAGTCCCCTTCCCATGTGTAAAAGATCCACGTCCCTGTGTCACAGTGCCTACATTTCTGATCTCCCGTCCATCTTCTCCGTCTCGGTTCTGCCCTTCGGTTCCCTGCCTTGGTTGTCAGCCTTGATCCCTTCCTTGGGAGAGCGCGTTGGGCCTACGGTTTCTGCTTGCTCCTCTTCAGGTCCTTCTCTAAACCTGGAGGGTGGGCACAGTCTTAGCCGGCACAGGATCAGCTGTTGCTGTTTCCGTCTCAGCTGTGCGGCCTTCACAGTTCCCGGTCAGCGCACGGACCGGGCGAGGATGATTCCTCGCTGTGTGCCTCTGAGTGTTTGGGAGGGTGTCACAGGGCAGTGGTGGAGCCGGCACCCTTGTCGCCTGTCGTCATGCTCGGGGTCTCCCAGCCTCTGCCTCCGTGCCCTGTGCAGGCTCCAGAGTGTTCCTTCCTCAGGCCAGGCCGGCTTCAGCCACTCCCACCCTTGCTCTAGCTGCACCCCTCCAGGAGGAGGCGGAAAGGGGTGGGGCCTAGGAGGGGCTCCTCGCGCAGGGCCTGCTCAGGAGCCTCCTCCGGAGGTGTGAGCTCCTTAGACGCCAAGACCCTGACAGACAGTGAACCCAGTATACAGTGACCGTGGCACCATTTTAAACAGACTGGGTGCTAAATTATCTCTCCCTGAAATACAGCTTAATGTGTGGAAATCAGCGTCAATTTTTTTTTAATAGGAGGAATTTTAGACAAAACTTTGGCTTGTCCATTGTCCAGGAAATCTCATGACCGGCCTCTGACGGGAAGATAAGCCTGCACTGGTGGACAGGCGGCGCTGCCGACCTCCCCTGAGGAAACCCCTCAGAGACCAGCTGATTAAAAGGCAAGGTCCATGAAATAAACCTGTCTCACTTTTTCTGTACACTTTCAGGTCTGTGCTCAGCGAGGGAAAAAGAAAAGAATGTTCCTGCAAACTAGTCCCAGGAACGCAAAAATCCACCAGAGAATTTTTATTCTAATATTTCCCTGATCAGAAGAAGGAAGCAGGAAGCCTTACAAGATTTGAGAAATAGTTGTCAACAGGATTGAGAAACCATTTTTTTTTCCTGCCTCATATTTTAAAAAAAAGGAAATGGAGGAGGATTTGTGCAGCTGGGTTAGAATTAAGCACATTGATTAAAATTTACTTATGACAATGAAACGTACAGAACCATCTTTTGCTTTTATTTTGCTGTTTCTTGGAGATAGGTGCAAGCTACCCTGCCTGGGCTTCCTAGGGGCAGGGCCGCACTGCGCACCGCCACGTGGGCGTAAGCAACCGTGCAACTCAGTAGCATCCATTGCGTTCTCCATTTTGTGCATCCCTCAGAATTGTGTTTCAAAACCGTGACGCCAAGACCTCGGAAGCCTGTACCCTGCGAATACCCTGCCCCTGGGACAACTATTCTACTTGTCTGTATGAAGTCACCGTGGCTGGGAACCGCAGGGCTGCAGCGCCTGCCCTGGGCTTCTGAGCTCACTGGCTGTGCTCTGCGCTGCGGCGCGGCCTACAGTCCACGGAGAGCCCTTTGGAAAGTCCGGGGCTGGGGGCCAGGTGGGCCAGGCTGCTGCTGAAATGGAAAAGAAGAATTAAGAGACGTTTTGCAGAATAGAGAAGAGGCAACCTCCACAGCGGCTGGCAAAATCCCCCTGGGGAGAAGGGAGGGAAGGAAGACACGTTTGTGATCTGGGTATGTAACTTGGGGGATTGAGTCAGACTACACGCTTTAAATTAGTTTTCTATAAAAAGTCACGGAAAAAGTCATTTAAGCTATTGGCTTACAGCAACACGACAAAAGATGAGAATTCGGTGTGATTTTTTTTTTAAGGAAAGAAAAATCCCAGATCAAACGAGAACCCTCCCTGGATGCCAGGTGGCCCAGGGCCAGGCTGCGAGCTCCCTGCAGGGCGGGGAGGAGGGGAGCGCGGGAGCAGAATGCGGGTGCGTGCCTGCGCCTGGCCCTGGTCACAGACCCGACCTCTCCGGGCCTCCAGGGCCGAGAAGAGAGCTGTTTTGGCCGTGGCCGCTGCAGGTCGTAGGCTGGAAGCCTCCTCCTCCCCCGTGCACACCCTTCCGGTCCTCGGCGTGGGCCTGGGAGAAGCCGGTGTGGGCGGAGGCCACCCGGCTGAGGGCGTCGGGG
>NW_022900940.1:47112557-47119159 GCF_012274545.1 Fukomys damarensis | reverse complement strand
CCGCCGCCAGCCCGTGGAGCGGCCCGCGAGGGGACGGGTGAGCGGCGGAAGCCCAGAGCGGCTCTCGCTTCTCACTCCACTGGGCTGACCGCTGTATGATGTTCACTGTCGAATTTTTCCCCAGGTCCACTTTTTTTAAGCTTTTATTTTATTTTATAAAAAACTAAAACAAAAATTCATAAAATAATGAGAATGACAGTAGTTAATACAGTGCGCATGATTATCTTCCACGTGGTTACTCGGAGATAAAAAGATTCTTACAAAGTGGAACAAACATAATAGCGCAAAATTCCTTTTCAATGCAGCAAGAGAAATTAGTATAAATGAAAAGAATTAGCATATATATTAAAATATTCTTGGTACAGTGGAGTAGATCATTTAGGGAATTATTTGAACTTCTCCCTACTTCCTGTTTACCTGCTATTTTGCTCTTTATTTGCATACAAATATATTTTAGTTTTTTCATATAAAAAAGATATTTAACTCAAGTCTGCCCATTTCGCTTGGGCTTTGCTGAGTCTTTTGGTGGTTGATACGGCGTGGGATCTCAGTGTGTCCAAGATTGTTTCCTGAGCTTTGTAGTGAGGAGTGCAAGTCGCAGCCACAGATCCCTGCCGAGCCGCCTCCTGGGAGGTAATCGAGCTCCCCCTGGGACCCAGCTCTGCCGTGATGCCCTGTCCTTCCTGCCTCCTGTTGAGCTGGGTGGGCCCTGGACCCCACGTGCGCTAAGCAAGTGCGCCACTCACTGAGCTACAGCCCCACCCCTGAATTTTGTCTTTCCTGTGCCTTTGTCGGCCCCCTTTACCATTTCGGTTGTTAAATAGTGGCCTTGGACTTCTGGAAGTGGCTCCATACCTGCGTATAATTTTTTTTTCTTTCTCACAGCTGCATAGCGTTCTACAGTGTGTCGGGTACCAAATCTTATTCAGTCACTTTCCTGTATTTGGGCATTTATGTTATTTCAAATATTTTACAGTGTTGGACACTGCTGTAAGACTGACCTCGCGTGTGCTTGTTTTTGCATTGCTGGAGATAGACCTGCAGGGTAAGCTGCCAGAAAGGGGTCTGCTGGTCAGACGGCCAATGCGCGGTCAGTTTTGTTAAAGATTACCAAATCGTTTTTTCCGGGGGCAGAAGGTATTTACTGTGAGGATAGCAAGAATGTGATTTTTAAAAGAAAGCCCAGAATGTTAGCCCGAGGTCGCCACTCAGACTCCAGAAACTGGGCGGAGGAGCGGCTGGGAGAGGAGAGCTGGCTTCCCAGGGGCCACTCAGAGCGGGCTCCGCCCTCAGCCCGCCTGCCCCGATTACCAAATCGTTTTTTCCGGGGGCAGAAGGTATTTACTGTGAGGATAGCAAGAATGTGATTTTTAAAAGAAAGCCCAGAATGTTAGCCCGAGGTCGCCACTCAGACTCCAGAAACTGGGCGGAGGAGCGGCTGGGAGAGGAGAGCTGGCTTCCCAGGGGCCACTCAGAGCGGGCTCCGCCCTCAGCCCGCCTGCCCCGTGTAGAGGTGAAGCCAGCCTCTCACCGGATCCAACCCGGGCAGAGGCGCCGTGGATACGGAGCCCCACACCAAGGGTGGTCTGGGGTCCGGGAGGAGCTGTTGTCCACGCGGCAAGGAGCTGCTTCGATCGGCCAGGAACCAGATCAAAGCAGCGGTTCCGGTGGAACTGATTTCCCAGCAGTTAAAGGCAGTGGTGCTACCAAGCAAGAAAAAAGAGGGCCGACGGGAAATCAGCCTCCTCCCTGCTGAGTCGGGGGCTGAGCCGCGGTCATGGCCTCTGCTCTGGGTCACTTGTTCCCAGGAGAGACAGCGACAAGTCACAGGATGTCCCTCAAGTTAGGTCCCCTGGCTGCAGCCTCAATTTGGTTATGAATCAATGTGAGGACATACACCATTGCAGCTAGTGAGGAAGGCACTGTCCTGAAATGTGACAATTGCTTCAGAATCAACAAGGAATGGACAGTATTTTATAAAGCAGGAATGTGTTTATTATGTACAAGTGTGGAAATAAATTCAACCTCACTAGTAATAAAAGAAATCCAAAGGAGCCAGGCATGGTGGCTCACACCTATAATCCCAGCACTCAGGAGGCTGAGACAGGAGGATCGCTGTGAGTTCGAGACCAGCCTGGGCTGCATAGTGAGTTCCAGGTCAGTCTCAACTACATAGTGAGACCCTGTCTCAAAAAACAAAACAAAACAAAATCCAAAGGGAAAGTAACAATATTGCTGTTAGCAGTGCTCACTGATGTAAACATTTTGGCGGGAGGGGTGTTGTGGGGGTGACCAACTGTTCTCCAAAGCCTCATGCAGTCATAATTGGGGCTTTTTCAGAGGTAGCTCTATCTAGAGTGTGATGCTGGGATTAAGGTGTGGTTACTAAATCATCCACTGATTAGTTTGCCACTGCCCTAATCCCTGTAGCTTGGATACAATAGAAAAGGGCAGAAAGATGCTGTTAAGGCCCTGCCATGGACTGTTTCTCCTCTGTGAGGCCCCTCTGCCATCCACCCTGCCTTGGAGCCAGCCAATTATGGACTGAAAGCTCTACAAACTGTGAGCCACATAAACCTTTCCTCCTTTACTCTGGGCGTCGGGTATTTTGTCTCAGCAAGGAGAAAAGTAAGAGAATTTGGTACTGGAGAGGTGGGGTCCTTGCTGTGGCTGTACCTGACTATAGGTTCAGGAGCCTTTGGAGCTGGCTTGCAGGAAGAGTTAGGGAAGGTTCGGAGAAGTGGCTGAAAAAGTAGAGCTGGGCCTCCTCAGGCTGTACTTGATGGGAGATTCTGGTCAGAGCTCCGAAGACCAGAAGGCTGACGGAAAAGCTGCCGGTAAAGACCGGCTCAGAGGTTTCTGCTGGGAAGGACTGCACTGGCTGATGGATGTCAGACGATGTGTGTTATGGCTTGGCAGAAAGTTTGTCTGCATTTCACTGTGTCCAGAGACTGAGATTAAGGCTGGTGGACTAACTAATCTCGGAGAAGAAATTTCAAGGCAGTCTAATGTTGAGGAAATGGCATGGCTACTGTTGGGGGCTTTCTGACAGAATTATGTTGAGAATCAAGAGCAATGAGCATAGCAGAATGATTTAAAATGTTGTGAGTTTGGCCAGAAAGGGAACTCCAGTAAAGTTGTGGCCTGCAAAGATGGAACAGAGGAGAAACTGGTCACTGAAAAGACTAGCAAGCAAAAGTCGTGTTTCAGAAGAGGACACTAGAAAAGATGGCCTCAGGTCATCACAAGAAACAGCAGGACTCCAGCCTTTGCAGCTTCAGGGTTGCTAAGGTGAAAGACTTGGCTTTGAGAAGAGAGCCCCAGAGCACCACGTTCCAGAATGGCAGCAGCCTAGGGAAGCTGCTCCTCAGGATTGGGTTCAGAGTGCTCAGCGATCCAGGCACTCGACCCCTGCAGCCAAGAGGGAAGCCTGGCTACTGCTCCAGCGGGCACAGACCTCAGCGTCATCCACATGGTGTTAACTTCAGGTGCATGAAGAATGCAAGAGTTGTGGGGTCAGGAAGGTTTCCACCCAGATCTCAGAAGGAGGCCAGAGAGGCCCGGCAGGGTGCCCCTGAGAAGGCCATGTGTGATGCCGTGAGTGTGAAGCCGAAGGTGCAGTGGAGACCCCAGAAGTTTGGAGAAGCCAGGAGTGTGGATCCTCTGAGGAAAGCTGCCAGGAGGGAGCAGAGCTGGCCCCAGAGAGAAGCCTTGGAGCAGTGAGGGGCAGAGCCATCCATTGCTTTGGATGCTGGACATGGAACTACAGGACTTAATGTTTGCCCGGCTGGGTTCTAGACTTGTGCGCCCCCATTCCTTTGTATCTCTCTATTTGTACCTTCTGGAATGGAAATGTGTGCTTGTGCCATTGAATGTCAGAAATGTTTCACTTTCTTTTCATTTCTGCAGGGGCTCACGGGTAAGAGTGTGCTTTACATCTCAGGGAAGACTTTGGACTTGGACTTTGCTGCAATGCTGAAAGTGTTGGGACTTTGGCAACTCTTAGAGACAGACTAAATGCCTTTTGTATAAAGGGATGTGTATGAGTCTTGGGGGTCCAGGAGTGGGATGTTACAGCTTGCATCTAGATGTCCTCCTAAAGCCTCGTGTGGTCATAAGTGATGCTTTTTCAGGAGTGGCTGGATCTAGAGTGTGTGATTGATTCATGGTACAATGTTAGGCTTAAGGGTGCTAAGATTAAGGGTGGGTGATTACTAAATCGGTCCACTGACTGATTTGGCACCTCCCTAATCCTGGTAGCCAGGAGACAATATAAGGGACAAAAAGAGGCTTGTCTTGTCCCTTGCTTGCTTTGCTGCCTTCTGCCTGCCATGAACTGTTTCTCCTCTGCAAAGTCTGCTGTGCCACCCTGCCTTGCAGCAAGTAGATTATGGACTGAAACCTCTACAAGTTGTGAGCTAAATAAACCTTTCCTCCCTTAACTTGTGAGTTTTTGGGTCTTTTGTCTCAGCAATGAGAAAAGTAACTAAGACAAGGGGAGTTGAGCTTCATGGGGGTTCAGGATGTGCTGTCCCAAACAGAGCCCTTTGTCATCTGAGGAAGCCACAGATGAAGGAAGGTGGCTGTCATCTTCCTCTCATCCTTCTCCCCTAAAGTAGGCTAGACGCTGATGCTTACTGCCGAGCATGGATGCCCAGAAGGCGCCCGGCAAGGTCCCCTCGTTCAGCACCACTGGGTCAGGACCCCTGGATGCAGTTATGCTAGTACAGCCCTGCCTTTCTTTTCAGAATTGTCACGAACAGGCACAGGGCTTCCCGTCACTCCTGTGGGACTTACCTTGAGCAAATTTGCTTACTTCGCTCCTGTTCATGTCTTTTATTACAGGTGCATCAGCCATGAACCAGGTAGTGAGTGAGGGAAGAATATTACTCTTTCTGGGCCCTCTATGTATTCAGTATTGGCAGAAATATAAACAGATACATCATTTAATGGAAAATAAATTGTATAATCCTTGCAGAATATATCAACATTCAAAATGTTTATGCCCTCTTATTTAGCAATTGCACTTCTTAAGAAATAATTACTCAAGTATGAAAATACAGATGCAGACAGGTACTTGCTACTGCAGTATTCCTATTTCCTAAGAGTGAAAAAATCAACAAGATCCCACTTAAGGGTTGTATTCATGAGATTTCCCATTGCTGGGGCAGAAAACCTGACACCTGAACATTACCACGTAGAGAGGTTTAGTTTGGCTCACGGTGAGCAGCTCCAAGGCTGGAGCATCATAGCAGGAGGGCATAGTAGAGCAAAGATGCTCACTGTTCATGAGGGCTGGAAGCAGAGGGAAAGCCACAGAAGAGACTAAGGGTCAGGTACATTCTCCCAGGTCACAGCCCATGACCCACCAGACACACCGAGAAATGTGCTTTACTCATCTGCTTGGCTTCTCCCAAGCCAATCAAGTTACCAGTCAAGTCTGAGCATCACGAACACAGATGGGTAAAATGTTGACTCCTAACAGCAGCATCCCGTAGATCAGTCTGTATTTATTGACATGGAGAGATGGTCACAGAACATGGTGGAATAAACAAAAAATTTTAAAAATTAGTGCAAGTGTGGAATGCTCCTGTTAAGAAAGCTAGGTGACTTTTAATGAAGGTGCTCTCTAAAGGTGATATCCCAAGTCAGAGGCTTTGCTGCTGTATCTCTGGTGCCTCAGTTGGTGTCTGGTAGTTTGTAATTGTGCTATCATGTTTGCTGAATTAATAAGTGAAAGACATTTAGAAAATTCTTCACTGAAGTTCAACAGTGGTGGAGTGCAAGCTATTTTTCTTTGTTCTTTGTATTTTTCTGTCACTGAAATTATCTTAAGGATGCTTGGTTTTTACAAAATCGAATATTTTAAAATGTAGCAATGCTTAGTGTCTGTGAGAGATGTGGGATTCCCAGCTATTCCAGTGGCTGATTCTACTCCTTCAGGAAATAATTTGACAAGAAATATTCAAAAACCACAAAACACTTTCTTCCTTTTCTATTATTTCTGCATGGAAATTCATGCTAAGAAAAAAACCTTCAAAATGTAAAATGATTTCTGCATTCAAAGGTCTTCACAGTAGGAAAATAAAAACAGTGGCTCACCCGAGGTCCCTCCTAATGGAGGGAATGATATAAACGATGCGCTCGGTTGTCAGATAGGACTTCGTGCCGCCATTCTGGTTCCCAAGCCCCTGCACCCGCCCGGCGAAGGCCCGGAAGACCATGGCGAGGGTGACGACGCTGAGGTCGAAGCTGTGGAAGAGGGGGCTCCCGGGGCCACCGAGGGGCTTTGTCTGGCCCAACACGTGGCCGTTGTCGTGTGGCCGAGGCCGATGGTGCCCGCGTTTTCCGGTCTACAAAACGGCTGAGGTGCTACTTCCCAGCTCCGAGAGAATTAAAGTAGGGGGCTTTGCCAACTGGGGGCTGCTTTTGTCGTTATCATTACGCTTATTGTATTTCAACGTTTTAAAAGCTTGCCCGCTCCTATGAACCACTGACGCAACAAGTGAGAAACAGCTACAAGTAGACTCTAGCGCTCCGACCCGAAGTCGGTCGCTCTCGGGCGAGGCAAAACCGCCGGGGGCCGCACGGGGGCGCAGGCA
>NW_022900940.1:47111369-47111777 GCF_012274545.1 Fukomys damarensis | reverse complement strand
ACCTGGGTCTCTCCGGACCTGGGCCTCCCCGGGACCTGGGCCGTTCCGGGACCTGGGTCTCTCCGGACTTGGGCCTCCCCGGCACCTGGGTCTCTCCGGACCTGGGCCTCCCCGGGACCTGGGCCGTTCCGGGACCTGGGTCTCTCCGGACCTGGGCCGTTCCGGGACCTGGGTCTCTCCGGACCTGGGCCTCCCCGGCACCTGGGTCTCTCCGGGATCTGGGCCTTCCCGGGACCTGGGCCGTTCCGGGACCTGGGTCTCCCCGGCACCTGGGTCTCTCCGGACCTGGGCCTCCCAGGCACCTGGGTCTCTCCGGACCTGGGCCGTTCCGGGACCTGGGTCTCTCCGGACCTGGGCCTCCCCGGGACCTGGGCCGTTCCGGGACCTGGGTCTCTCCGGACTTGGGCC
>NW_022900940.1:47095753-47110952 GCF_012274545.1 Fukomys damarensis | reverse complement strand
CGCGGGGACCCGCGGAGGGGATGAGGGTGAGGCGCGGGTGCGGAGCGGCTTCCTGCCACAGCCTCGCCGTGCCTTCCAGACATGGCCCCTTACTACGAGGCCCTGTGCAAGTCGCTGGACTGGCAGATGGACGTGGACCTGGTCAACAAGATGAAGAAGGCGAACGAAGAAGAGTTGAGACGCTTGGACGAGGAGCTGGAAGATGCGGAGAAGAACCTGGGGGAGAGCGAGATCCGAGACGCGATGATGGCGAAAGCCGAGTACCTCTGCCGGATCGGCCACAAGGTGAGCCGGTGAGGGCGACGTCGCAGGTGAAGGTAACTTTCTCAATGCACGGGAGCACTCACTGGTTCTCAGGGCGCATTCCCTGCTTCAGACAGCAGCCAGGGGTTTTCCTTGCTCCTTCTTAAATTAGAAGACTTTGTTTTGAGGCCGAGTCTCACTATGTAGTTGCGACTGCCCTGGAACTCACTATGCAGCCCAGGCTGGTCTCGAACTCACAGCGATCCTCCTGCCTCAGCCTCCCGAGTGCTGGGATTGCAGGCGTGAGCCACCACACCCGGCTAGAAGACTTTTTTAAAAAACAAACCCAGGAGTCACATAGTCCCGTTTATTGTGCATACCTGGCACTATATCTGAGGGGACTTCCCATGTCAACTCAGGAAATCTTTCCCATTCCAGTTGACTGCTGCCTAATATTCCAGCATAGAATATGCCTTCTGTAGGGCCCGCATGTGTACAAGGTATGTTCACTGTAGTTCGACCCGCTGTTCATGGATGGGAATGTTGTTTCAGCTGTTCATGCTTTAACTGCTGCTGCTTTAAAGAAAGCTTGGGTATGTCTCTTTTTGTGTGTGTGCTGGTATTTTTTAGGGTGCTGATTCCCTGTGAGGTGAACTGCTGAGGACATGAGCAGCTTTTGTTTAACACGTGTGGTCAGCTGTTTTTTGTGCTGTTCACCAATCTGGGAGTTTTGTTTGTGACAGGGTCTTGCTATGTAGACAAGGCTGGGCTCAAACTCATGGTGAACCTCCTGCCTCTGCCTCCTGTGTGCTGGAATTACAGGAGTCCCGGGTCTTTAAAATTTATAGTTTAGTAGTTGTGTAATAGTTTAGAGGATGGGCTTTAAATAGTCTTAAGTAGTTATTAAGTATGTAGACACAAGATGATATGGTGTCAGTACACAAAACTAAACAGTGTAGGTTCTTGGGTCAGATGACCTGATTTTTATTTCCAACCTGAGTAATTGTGATTTATAGAACCTTCAATTTCCTCATCTGTCACACAGGGTAACAATAGTTTCTACTTAATGCTGACAAAGATAAAGATAAAGAAGTGAGACTTACACGCTTGTGCACAAATATGTGCTTATGTGTTACTTAAATTTAATTTAAAGTCAGTTTTCTGTAATTATAAGTTGAAGAAGGTCATTGTCAAGATTTGTCCAGTAAGTGAAATTACTAGTTTGTGTTTACTTTTAGGCTGTGCATGAATACAACTTGGTTTCAAGAGTAAGGAATCCCGTGTGAATGGCAAACGTCAGGCTTCTGATTTAGGCTTGAATACGAGTCAACATCGGGACACTGTAGGTGGCCGTGTTTAGTCCCCTGCTCTTCTGTGTGTGTCCGCCACTGCATAGTTCACCCTGCGCGATGAACGACGTGATTGTTGCTCGGGCAGGCATCATGTCAACCAGTCAGTCCGTGTGTTGAATACATTTGATGGCGTTGTCATTTTTATATTTTTGTTATCTTATAAAAATGAACAAAAATTGCAACTTTTGGTCATTTTCTGTTTAAATAATTGAACTGGCAAATGATTAAGTAACATTCTTCCAAAAAGAATGATCCCTTTTTCCCCACCTATTTACTTTTAAAAAAAACTATTACCACCAAATGCCTACTAGACTTTAGTGGGTTGTTATTATTCTGTTACCATTAATTATAGTTTGTATTCTTTATCTCAGTGTATTGCAATCTTGTTAGAAGCTTCTTCAAAATGGTTCCCTCGTCCTTTTGACAGTATCTTGTAGATCTTTATTTTTTGATACACTATGATGTCACAAACTCACCTGTTGTTTTTCCTTTCCAACCTGAGACCTTCCCTGGTCTCTCAGTGCTGGATCGTACTTTTCTGAAGATCCGAAGCGTAACTAATTGTACAAAACAAGCCAAGCTGGGTGCAGGGACACCCTGAGGTAGAGGGTCATTAGTTTTAGGCCAGCCGGGGTTACATAGGGACATCTGTCTCAGAAAGCAAAGAGCAAACCACCAGCCAAGACAGTGCTGAAAAGTACCACGTATAAACAAGAGGTTTTGTTCATGTTCTTTAGTAGGACACAAGGATCTTTTCATTACTGTATGCTTGGAGTTAGAAACATGCATTTACATATTTAGTTGTCTAAGCATCACTGATTAAGATTACAATGACTGATAATTTATAATAAGGTTATGTGGACGTAGTATACTCCCAAAACCATTGAGTATACGAGACAGAGAGTACTCCTTTACAGGGGCAAGTAAATTATCAGTGTTCCTCACCGACTGATTTTTAGAATATGAGCAAATGCCAGGCATTTCTTTATAAGTGAAAAGAATAGTCATCAGTTTGTGACCATGTTTTCTCCACGCTGCTGTTCTCCCCGCCCTTCACAGAACCCTGGCAGCAGTTGGGGACTTTCTTCACATCTGTCTTCTTGGCTTTCTTCACAGGAGGGAGCTCTGACAGCCTTTCGGAAGACCTACGACAAGACGGTGGCCCTGGGCCACAGACTAGACATCGTGTTCTATCTCCTTAGGATTGGTCTGTTTTATATGGATAACGATCTCATCACGCGGAACACAGAAAAGGCCAAAAGGTATTGTTTCGTAATGTGGATTCTATTGTTTGTGAGCAACCGATTGGCCTGTTTTCTTTTATTTTCAGCTTTTAAGTTTGGTCAGTTCATTGATATAGCTGTTCATTGAAATACCTTATTTCTTTTTGGGTCAAGTTGTTAAAAGTTTTCTCTGAAAATTAAAAAAGAGTGGCGTTGTTTGTCCCCAGATTGTGAGTTCGTTGCTTTTATTAATAGCTTAATAGAGGAAGGAGGAGACTGGGACAGGAGGAACCGCCTAAAAGTGTACCAAGGTCTCTACTGCGTGGCTATCCGTGACTTCAAACAGGCAGCCGAGCTCTTCCTGGACACTGTTTCAACGTTTACGTCCTATGAGCTTATGGATTACAGAACATTTGTGACCTACACTGTGTACGTCAGCATGATCGCCTTGGAGAGACCAGATCTCAGGGAAAAGGTAACAGTCGAGCCTTCGTGATGCGTAGTTAGAGGACCGCTCCATGCCTTAACCCCACCGGCACACACGCGCACCATGGCAGTGCAGGCTTGTTTCAACGTGTGTGGTCCATACGACTGCATACATCTCGGGGACTGCTGCGTACTCGTGCATCTTGACCCCACCCAGCCTCTGCGGAGCCCGCCTGCCTGTTAACTTGGGCCTTTTACTTGGCTTTCTTAGCTCCTTCAGGAAGCTATGCGCCCGCCGTGTGAGCTTCTGTGAGTGACTTGCTGTTGTTGTGTTTTTAACCCCGTAGGTCATTAAAGGAGCAGAGATCCTGGAAGTGCTGCACAGCCTCCCGGCGGTCCGGCAGTATCTGTTTTCCCTCTATGAGTGCCGCTACTCGGTCTTCTTCCAGTCGTTAGGTAAGAAGAGTCGCTCAGTCTGATCAGCCGTCTTCCTCTTCGGATCCTGTGTTCGCACAACCACGGATGGGCTCACATATCTGAAGGGGCAGTGTGGATGGTGCAGGCCCTTGATCAGGGTGCTTCGTCCTCTGCCACTGGTTGAGGCGAAGCTGGCAAAATGAGCCCAGGCAGCCTGCAAAGCGACGATAATGCTTAAGTGTTTAGTGTGTTTTAAAGAACCAAAGAAGGTGGTGTGATGGCTGTGTGGCTTACAAAGCCAGGAAGTATTTCTTTTTTTGGTACCGGGGATTGAATTCGGGTCCCCACCAAACCGCTGAGCTGAATCCCCGGCCCTGGAAGTACTTCTTGCCTGGCCCTTTGACGAGGAGGTTAGCCAGGTTCCCGGTTTAGTCTTCAGGGGGTACAGGGCAGATATAAGCGGTTAAAGGTGTCACATTTCATGGGAAGAGAGGGGAGACACTGGGGTCTCTCTCAGCTGAGATGCAGTCTTGACTTCGGTGATGGGCTGTGCGATGCCCAGGTTTCCTGCTGATTTACAAGTGACGCAGGATCCTACGGGCTAGAACGTATTCGGTGGGGAAGGGGTGCGCCCTTCAGAGCTCCCCACACAGACTGCCGTTCCCCAGGCCCCCTTTCCTTCTTGGCCATCGGATTTCCGCTGAGGTGGGGGGGGGGCCTTAGCTCACATCCCAGCATCTTCCTGAGGTTTGTGAAGGGCACGTCTCAGGGCTGCCCTGCAGGGATCCAACGGGTTTGAACGGCGGGAAGGGAAGTCTGCTCCGATGCCTGCTCTGCCTCAGTGATGAAGCGAGGCTGCACGCTGAGAGCCAGGGCTGCTCCGACACAGCCCTGACTTCTCACGCCCGGAGTCCGTTTCATGTCCCTTTCTGTTGGAGTTCAGATGCACGCTACGCACTGCGGCACTGACCGTCTGAAGGTGTCGTGGAGGACGCACCGGGCGGCACCTCAGGCAGCCCATTGGGCGTTGCAGTGGGCTCACACAGTACTTGGCCTTTTCTGCCTGGGTTTCTCACTGAGCCTAAAGCTTTCACAGGTCCTCCGTGTTGTAGTACGTGTGTACTTTATTTTGTTTTATGGCAGAGTGGTTGTCTGCTGTGAATATTCCATCATTCATTTTTTGGTTTATTGAGACAGGGTGTTGCCATGCAGTTCAGGCTGGCCTCGATCTCGTGGTGATCTTCCTGCCTCAGCCTCCCCACTGCTGGGATTACAGGAATGTGCCCTGCACCTGGTTTACCATCTTGTATTTACTCATTTTAGTTGACAGACTTGTCCTGCTTCTGCTGTTTGGCTCCTATCAGGAAGGCCATGGTGAGCACTTGTGTCCAAGACCTGTGTGGACATGTGCTGGCATCTGTTAGGTGGATGTAGGCCTGGAACTGCCAGGCTGTGCTGCAGCTCTCTTCCTGAGGAAGTGCGGGCGTCAGTGCCCTGAACCTGCTTCCCGCTGGCTTCCCGACGATGGGTGTGGGGGGTGTGATCCGCTGCTCTAGCACTAGCTAGGTTGAGCAGCTTCTCTCCTGCTTACTGCTGGTTGTTAAAGCGTGGCGCTGTGTTGTGATTCTTAGTTTGTCTCTTCTGCCTAACTAGAATGTTGAGGGGGAGACCTTATGCATTTTAAAAACAAACTGTTAATATCCTTGCCACCAGCTCAGCACATGATCAAGTGCTTTGTGCAAGTGCTATGTTAACTGATCAGTGATCTAAGAGGAAAATGCCTTCCTGCTACAGTGCACTTGATGGTTGTGGGAACTTTTGAGTGTTTTCAGAGAGTAAGCCCATCCTTCCTGCTGCTCCATCCTTATTAGCACTTTTGGATGAAAAAAATTTTAATTGTTTTCCAAAACAGGGTCTCTGAGACAGGGTCGGGCTAGCCTCAAACTCGCCACGATCGTCCTGCCTCAGCTTCACATGCTGGGCTCAAAAGCCACTATGCTCAGCTCAGAAACATCTTTATTGAGACGGGTCCCAGATATCTTGGGTACAGAAGACAGAAAAGTCAAGTGTTCTTATGATAGAGTGAGTGATGTTCAAATCATTTTATCTGCATAGGTACAGTGAGATGTGGGGTAATAATCGTAAGATTTTCTCAAACATTCAGACTGCTGTGCTTTAAAATACTTCAACTGAAAAAGGAAGCAACATTCTTTTCTAGGCAATATCTGATTGTTTTTAGAACTTAAAAATAGACCAAGAACGTGAAAGGTGTGATATCCCACTTCCCCACTCTATACATATTTACTCAGACAAAACCCTTCCAGAAGTACCCATCTCAGATTTTGTTGCGTATCCTTCTAGACCTTTTACTCTTTCACGTGTGCATTTAGGCAGCCAGGTTACCCGCGCCGTGGGCAGTTTCCAGCTGTAGCGTGCAGTACTGGAGCTTTCCTAACCTGCCCTCACAGAGGCAGCTGCTGTCACGGGTCTCAGGTGTGTCCCTCACCGCGTCTGTATCCAGGCTGGGAACACTGGGGACTTAGCAGGTGCTGTGAATGTGTTTCACAGGCTGCTTTCCAGGAGGTTTTCCTCTTCTCACAGTTTGTGTCACTGTGCGAAGGCTAGTGGTTCAGGCTGCCAGCTTTAGCTGGCTGTGGCGTACAAGAAGATGAGCACACAGCAGGGTGTGGGAGCTCTGCGGAGGCCCTTTCTGAAGGCTCCTTGTCTTTACTGATGGAAATGGGCTTGTTCCCAGGGTGACTCATACAGGCAGTCCTGTTTTGAGTATTCTCATTTCTTAGGAGAAGAACCCAAGGAATTGAATTTTGTGGAAGATAACTACATCGTGACCACTGGTGCCCTCCAGAAATACTGCGCTATCCCCCTCTTACTTCCTAGCACTTGAGAGCCAGTCTTAGAGCAGAACAGCTTCACTGATGTTTCTTGCATTTCTTCAATCCGTGGGAACTCGCACTGTCTCGTGTCTGGTGTCAGTGAAGCTCCGTGTTCCAGGGCTGGTGTCCCATCTGCTTTGATGTTGCCTGTCCTGCGCTGCTCCAGCTTTGTTCTCCTCGCTCCATAGCGACATGCTTTTGTTTTCTCTGACCGACCTCCTCGTCCTTGGTAGATGCTTCAGACTGTGGTCTCTGCCCTGGCCTTTGTCTCCATTCTGTCATTGAACAGCGTCTGGATGGCAGCGATTCCCAGACTTCCTGCTGAGCACCAGACCCACGCCTTACCACCTCCTTGGTGCCTTTACCTGCTGGTCCACCAGAACAGTGCCACAATATGCCCGAGTCTCACCTGCCCGCCTGCCTTGTTCAGGTCACAGACAAGTATATTCTCCATCTCTGTCCTTGTAGGTCACCCACCGGTACACTCCAATCTGGCCTTTCAGTTCCTGTGTGCTTACCCTTTACGCTGCCTTGGGGCCTTTGCTTCCTTGCTGGGCTCAGTCTCTGAGGTCTTCCCTGGCCACCCCTGCTGGGTGGAGGGTCTCCCGGTCACTGGGCCTCGTCTTCACAGAACTTGTTTAGTATCCCTTGAGCTCTTATGATTCGTTCCTGCTCTCTGAAACTTAATGTCCTTGCTGCCAAAGAAAATTGTCTTTTGGTTTATTGCTGTACCTTCAGTATGTAAAGCAGTGGCAAATCGGTAAAATAATTTGCATTTGTGTGGATTGTTAATGTCAAAATTTACTGTTCATCTTTTTTCTGATAACAGCCTTTGTTAGTTAAGGCTATTAACCTTTTTTTAAAGTAGCTGCATGTGTTGTTTTCATATTTTGGCTGGATATTTTTTGTCCTTCTGCGGATGCAATCCAGGAGCTACCTCCCTAGCCCACAGCTACTTCCAGTCTTAGCGTTGTTTCCTTAAACTCTCTACATTTCTGGCAAGGGGAGTCATTGGTATTTCCCTGTATTGCTTGTGTTCTGTAACTTTTGAAAATATCTGATTTGTATCTTTCTGCTCTTTTTTCATTTGTCACTGTACCTGTTCAAATTTATGAAGAGAAGAGAGTAAAAATGTATTTCACTCAAGGGTACAAGAAGCTGCCCTGGCTAAGTTACCAATGTCTGAACTGTGTCACCTGTGAACCCAGCCCTCTTGGAACTGGTTCTTCTCCCTGGACGGTGCCAGGCTGCTGAGTGCTGCTTCTGTGTGCCTGTGCTCCCCACGGTGGCTCCCCAAGCAGGCACGCCGTGCAAGGGCAGTGGGAATGCTCACCACCTCCAGTCTGTTTGATCGATAGCCTGTCTTCTCATTTGTTTCAGCGGTTGTGGAACAGGAAATGAAAAAGGACTGGCTTTTCGCACCTCATTATCGATACTATGTCCGAGAAATGCGGATCCATGCCTATAGCCAGCTGCTGGAGTCCTACCGCTCATTAACCCTGGGCTACATGGCGGAGGCCTTCGGGGTTGGTGTGGAATTCATTGATCAGTAAGTGTACACAGCACTGTGTTAACTCCTGGTGTAAAGTTGCCTTTTAATGTGAATGTCTACACTTCCCACTTGCATTGCTTGCCTCAATTTAAGGGGGGAAAGCAGCTTTTTTTCTGAGTATTATCAAAGTAGTCATGTGTGTCGTCTCTCTGCCTTCCTCAGTCTCACTTTCTATTGACAGGTAAGAAAAGCAAGTTATGGACAGGTAAGAAAAGCAAGTTATGGAGAAGTTAACTGACTGACTAATGGTTATCAAAAGTTCTGATAACGAGTTGTTGACAAAAGTCGCCTCTTTGTGACGCACACTGCAGCTATCGTGACGACTTGGGTCTTGTGTATTTCTGTCTGGCACATTTTCTCTGATAATACCTCCCAGTTTTGAGATTGCTGCTGTAATTTTGGTCAACCTGGTGGTTTATATGTGGGACGTTTGCACCTGAGTCAGTGATCCAGCAGATACTGAGCCATTCCTGTATGTCCACCGTCACGTAGGTTCCTGTGGTCAAGCACTTTCACCGTAGCTGCAGGGGAGAGATGGCAAAAAAGCAAATATGAAGGTCACTGCAGGTGGGAGGAGCCTACCGATAGGAAAATGCCGCATGTGCCCGAGGCAAGCATCTCAGGTGATGTTTGCCCCGAGGTCCGTTGAGTGCTGCCGTGTGGACCTCGCTCGGTGCAGAGGGAGCCAGGAGCAGGCTTGGACTTTGCAGGACAGGAACTGCAGGTGTGGCTGCAGCATCGATAGAGTGGCGGGAACACGGAGGATGCAGAGTGAGCAGTTCGTGCTGTGCAGCTGGGTTGTCAGTGGACCGCGTGTGTGGTTCCCGATGCCTCTCGAGCAGAGACCAGTGGTCTGTTGTGACACCGAGGAGCTGTCCTGGCTGCTGGGACTAGGGTGGTGGGAGGAAGGGCGAGATGCTGGCTTGAGAATGCGTGACATCAAGAGGAGTCGGTGATTCTGAAGCGTAGGTCTTGTAACGCAGTAGTGCACGCGTGACATCCTGTCAGGCAGCTGTGCAACCCCCTAGTGCTGGTGGTCAGGCTGCCTGGCAGCAAGGCCTACAAATTACAGCCCCATCGAGAATGTGTGCAGCACTGATGATGTCCATGGCTAAAACAGTGAAGGCCACACTGGGGCCATGTCGTTTAAATGTATATTCAATTTCAGACATGCAGAGAATTCTACATTGTACAATGAATTTTCTTATTTTGTTAATTTGGTGATCACGTGTCTATCCATCTTTTTTTTTAACCACTTCAAAGCAAGTTTCAGACACCAAGTCCAACTTTAAATTCTTAAAATATGAGTTTGAGGGAAACAAATTCATTGCAGTGCCCAGGTCTTAGGTGTGACCAGGCCCCTACTGAGAAATTCACTCGTTTTCTTCCTTAGAGAGAAATTAGTTGTTTTTCATTGACCCTTCTGAGCCCAGGCCTGGTGGCCACTGGCCTGGCAGGATGTATGGCACATTACTGGCATTTTATTTATTCATGAGTGGATGGAGGAGTGGTGTGTGGTGATCGGGGCCTGGTGTCTGTTCCAGCCCCGGGGCTGCATGGCCGTTGTGGGTGCTGCCTGCCCCTGGGTCCCTCGAGTCAGTGTGACTGGGGCTGAGGAGCAGCTGGGCAGAGCAGGGACATGGCATTCAGGCGTGCTGAGGTGCTGTCATCCGCATGCACGGCGGCTTCGTGTGGTATTTGAATTTTCCTTTGGGATCCAGACCAGTGTTTGAGGCAGAAACACTATGGAGCTCTAGTTGTTATCCAGAAGGTCCTCCTTTTATATTCCTGTGACGCCTGGACATTTCCTCCCTTCTTCTCAGGTGAGACTGCAGAGGTCTTGCTGCTGTGCTGCAGAGTGCCGTTCATTACAGGGCTTTTGTTTGGGACAGCGAATTTGTTCACAGGTTTATCAGATTTTTCTCCTAGTATTGCTTGTTATTTTATCTTAAGGCGCTGCTGTAGCTGTGAAGGTTGAACACAGTTTGTTTGACACATGTCTTCCACTGATACGAACTGTGAGGGTCAAAGTAGATGCCTTAAATCCTCCACAGTGCCAGGGATGCCTCAGCTGCTGCACATGCACTAGCTCAGGCTGAAAGAAACTCTTAGCTCGACAGACAACTGGATGTTATATGGAAGAGCAGTATTTTTCTAAGAATTCTTTATGAGGCTAATGCTGAGTTTTTCCTTTCTTTACATTAGGGAGCTGTCCAGGTTTATTGCTGCTGGAAGACTACACTGCAAAATAGATAAAGTGAATGAAATAGTGGAAACCAACAGGTACTCACATTCTGTGCATTTGTTTAACTGTCATAATAAAGGGCACTTTAAATGCCATCTTAAAAAAAGTATGTCAGCTACTGTCAAGGAATAATATGACATTAAATATATATCTTTTAAAATTTACAGACCTGATAGCAAGAACTGGCAGTACCAAGAAACTATCAAGAAAGGAGATCTGCTGCTAAACAGAGTTCAGAAACTTTCCAGAGTGATTAATATGTAAAACTACTTAAAGGATTTCCCTTACATCTAAATGAAATAAAAACATTGTCATTTCTTTGTTTTTTTTTTCTTCAAAATACACCCCTTTAAGGAGAGGCTCTAGCAGTGTTAACGACATCCGAGTTCTTCACAGTGAGAAGTGTTCTGTCATGCACGCATTTGTGGGGCTTCGGTGTGACACGCACGTGCGTCCGCAGAGCCTGACTGCGCTTCAGCCAAGCGGGGGTAAGGGCAATGTCCGTCCCCTCTTCCCGCAGGCCGCCCGCCTCACTGTAGTAGGAAGAGACAAGCTGTATAGAAGCCTTGACAGAAAAGCTTCCGACTTAGTGAGCAGAAGGCAGATGGAGCTGTATCGTGCTTTCAGAAGTGACTGAGACAGGACGGTCGCCCTTTTTAGGCTGGCCTAACAGAGCCCAAAGCGTAACTTACTAAACATAGATTTTTTTAAACTCTTGTATATTAACAAAGTGACTTTCCCCTCAAATAGGACCAGACCATGGTAACAGAAGGAAGAGATCTTAGTTGTTCACACTGTCAGACTGCAAGTCTGGCCAGTTTGCTCCAGGAGTGGGGGGCAGCAAGCGAGGCAGGGGAGATCCTGGCATTTGGCTTAAGTTAGAATGGGAAATAGCGTTTCACTGTGAAAGGCAGGAGGGAAAGAAGAGTTTTTGGTGTTTAAGATACTTGCCAAAATATTAAAAGCAGTAGCTGGACGTAGTGGTATGTGCCTATAATCCCAGTACTCGAGGCTGAGGCACAGTGAGTTCAAGGCCAGCCTGAATTGCACAACAAGACCTTGTCTCAAAGCAAATAATTTTTGCAGAACTAAGAAAACTGTTTTTAGCAAACTGTTCTTTTTTTTTGAGACAGCATCTAGGTTGCTTAGGCTGGCCTGGGACTTATGATTCTGCCACCTTAGTCTTCCAGGTTGTCTGGGTTACAGGTGTGCACCACAGTGCATTGCTGAATGTCCACTTACGAAATACTCTGTTTCCTCAACTCCCACTCAATGACTGTTTGGCCTAACGTGGTCACAGAGCAACCATGGCTTTTCTGTCAAGGCTGAAACTTCATAGGGTGTAGAGGAAAGACTTTCCTTGCTTAAAATGTGCTTGATCTGTGTTCTGTCCGTCCATCCGTCTGTCCATCTCAGCCCATCTGCCCAAAGTAAGGATGATGGGAGATGCTGAGAGGTCCCCAGACTGGTGATGAAGATCTAGTAAGAACAACTTTTACCTTACCAACTTTGTGAGGAGCTAATGTTTTCATTAACAGTAATGTATGCTCATAGCAGAAGAAACTCAAGCAGTTAAAAGTGAAATTGCTCTGGAACTTTCCCCTGCAGAGATGACCCCTACTTATATTCTGATGGCTAATTTGCTCGCTGGTGCCCTTGTTACGCACTGCTTGAGACTCACTGTGTTGGCTCCAGTTCCAGCAGCGTTCACTCAGGCCTCAGCACACCAGCCGAAGTGGGAATGGAATCCACAGGGTGGGCAGCGCCCTCAGGTGGCACAGCTGGAAAGACTACACTCCGGTCCCAGCTCCGCACCTGCTCTGCCTCTGTGTTCATTGATCTCTTCTGTAAAACGGCTCTATCAGTCCATTTATATGAAAACCACACACAAAAAATACAAAACATGCATTTCTGACCACGCTGATGAGTGTCGAGTAGAAAGCTGCTGACTGAGCATTACATGACTGAACTGTGCCTGTGCCCAAGGTAACAGGACTGACAATTTTAGACTTAAAATTTGGCTTCATTAAATTTATGTTTTTAGCAAACAGGTTTTTACGGCGGTACGACTACACAGAACAGTAATTACAACCCTTGGTTTTTCTGCCTTTTGGCCACTTCTGACAGTATTTTAGGCCTGACAATGTCTCTCTAGGACACTTTAGGTGCAGAGCTGTACTTTCCAGAAGATCAAAGCTGGGAAAGCGGAGGAGGGTCAAACGGGCCCAACAGTGTGCAACTAAGCCCTCCAGGTGCGTTTCCTTGAAGAAAGTAAATGTATGGCCACCACGTAGAAGCTGAGGATTTTTTAGAAATCACGTATGTAGTCCTAGCCACACGGTGTGCCCCGGAACTGCCGGCGGGCCTGGCCTCTGCCACTCTGCTGTCACCTCTACGCCACCAGGACCGCACACCGGACGGCAGCCAGCGACCTGGGGAATCCACTACCACGTCCCGCCGGGCTTTCTTCACACTGGCTCTGGGCTTCTGATATATTACTGCTACTCGCGAGCCTGAGCTGCTCTGGTTTTAGTCAAACGGATAAGATTCTAACCACATGATACTTTCATTTGCCGAGTAGCACAGAGCTGAAACAATTGCATTTCACTCCCTTTTAGTGGTGGTGAATGTTTCCTCAGGCATCTTAATTTGAGAGCCGTCTGGAGGTTGCAGCCGGAGAGCGCAGCTACGCTATACGCTTGACCGAGGGTTTGGGTCTCCATCGGGTGGCCGTCCTTTTTGAGCGAGCGAGCATGCCAATTCTGGGGGAGGGGGGCGGACAGGAACCCCCGCCCCGCCAGATGGCCTCGCACACAGGACACTGCGCCTCACCACTGTACCAACCCTAGGCTCAGTCACGGCACCCTCTCCTAGTACGAGTCACAGAAAGGAAGTACTTGCACTAGCTTTTCCTCCCTCAAAGATTTTGACTTAAGTGTACTTACCCAGTAAGAGAAATACTTGAAAGCTGTGTCACATTCTGGTAGTCTTCCGTTATATCAATAACAGTTTTGTTTTTTTTTTGGTACCAGGGATTGAACTTGGGTCCTTGCGCTTGCGAGGTAGGCCACCGAGCACTGAGCTAAATCCCCGGCCCCTTCAATAACAGTTTTAGAGCAATTTGTAACAGTAACTAGGAGTAATGTTTAGGAACATGAACTCAGTCTACAGCTGTCTGTTCAGTTCCTGTGTCCAGCGTGACCTGACCCACATGAGCACAGGATGCCTTCAGGGGCCTCAAGCCCAGGGTGCTCAGTCTGCAGTCACCCGACCATCAGTAGCTGGTCATAACGGATCAGTTGACCGTCTCATATTCCAAATTACTGCTTGGTGCTGGTAACCTTTTCTACTTTTTTTTTTTTTGGTACTGGGATTGAACTCAGGTCCTTGCACTTGCAAGGCACGCAGTGTAACCACTGAGCTACATCGCAGGCCCACCTTTTCTACTTTTAAAGGGGATACCCCATGGTTACGGGCTGGGGGCAGTGGGACAGGGCTGTCCCAGTGCCACGCTCGTAATTACTTGTAACCTCGGCAAATCTGCAGGGCTGTGGGGAGTGACATTCAGACCCTGTCTAGGAAACAGGAACGGCTCTGACAGCCATGAGCTGTAGTTTCCAAGTCATAGAACATCATCCTACTTCTGAAGACAAGTGAAAGATGCAAGGAGTTTGTTGCTGTCTGGGCCAAGCCACTGTCACAATGAAGTATATGACCAAAGGTGGGAGCTAGCCCGATTAAGAAGCCTGTTGTGGGGATAACTTTCCGTGTACCAAAAGCGTAAGAAATAAACAGACAAGCTGCCAATGCACGACCAGCCCGGGAGGGGAGCCAGCTTACTGCCCACACCCCGGTGCACTTTCCGGGGCAGGCCTGAGCAGTGGGCTGGGGCTGTCTCCCCTCGGCCTCGATCACTGACGCAGGTCACCTGTAGACAGTGACGCCGGCCCTCACCGTGCCCACCCCAGTGCTCCGTACCACAAGCACTCTGCTGAAACTCGGGCCACTCAGACCCTTGCACCCCATCACCCACCCTGGGCCTATTCCTCAAAGTCCTGTGAGCCCGGAGAGCTCAGCCTGGACCCACCTTTCATGTTAGTCCCACGTAACTGGCCCTACTGACTTGAGCAGACCTCTGACCTTACTCAGACCGCCTGTGGTCACTCAGCTTCAGAAGAAGGTAATTCCGTCCGAGCCTGACTTGAGTGCCTGCCAGATTCTGCGGGGAGTTTCTGGGTCTCTTCCTTCAATCCTGTAGTCACATCCCCACTTGCACTGTTAAATTCTCTTGACAGGGTCCCTGCCCGAATTCTAACTTTTCCATCCAGTGAATGCCTGCTGGTCCCATCATCCTGGAAGGGGGGAAAAAAATATCATTGAGTGGGCCGGTCACAATGGTGTCAACGCTGACCTTCCATCTCACCTCCCCTGCTTTCGCCTCCCTCTCTGATGCTTTGCTTTGTAGAGCCTGTTCTCCCCCTGCCCTATCCCAAATACTCTCCCAGGGTTCTGTCCTGGGGAGCTTCCCTCTGCTCTGAGAGTGGGCTGGAGGGCTGGGAAGTCTTGGAAGCAGAACACAAGTGAGGTGTGTATGTGCCTCTGTCAGGATACAGAATTTCTTTCATGGAATCTGTGGCCAAAAAATATAAAGGTTCAGTCCTGAATGCATAGCCTGGCTCTGCCACATACTAGTTTCAGGATCGTGGGTGAGCCGCCTTCTGAGAAACACCTCCACCTGCCTACAGGAGGCGCAGAAGTTCAAGCACCGCAGTGAGACCCAGTTTCCAAGAGGATTGGGAATGTAGCTCAATGCAAGGTCCTGGGTTTTTAGCCCCATAACGGGTGGG
>NW_022900940.1:47084836-47095718 GCF_012274545.1 Fukomys damarensis | reverse complement strand
CTCTATTTGGGCTTGTGAGACAATCTATGTAGAATGCTTGTCAAGGTATCTATCCTATTAGGACCTACGAGTAGCTACTGCATAAGAATAAGCCAAATAGATTAGCTCCGTGTTTTCCCAAGGTCATTCACCCACTTAATTCATCGTGTGCAAGTGAAAGTTCCATCTCTATACAGCTCGACTCCCCTCCTAAGCTCCAGTCGGACCCTACAGCCAACTAGGTACTACATTTGGATTTCCCAGCAGCACACACAAACCCATTACATCTTCCTTCTGTTACCATGTCACACATTTCACCGAGCGAGAAATCTTAAGCCATATTAAATGTGTTCCTCCTCTTACCATTCAGTGCAATGAGACCTCAAAGCCTGGTTCTGCCATATAGTTCGTAAAATCAGGTCTTACCATCTGGTCACATCTCCTTGTACACTGAGTGGCTCTTAGCTGCACTCTGTCCCCAGGTTCTCTCCTGTCCACGCTGTCGGGCAGTTATTAGAATGCTCTACATGGCGCACATTTTTCAGGAAAGCACTCAGTTGAAAGCGTCTAATTCTCCCCTTCCTCCCGAGCACTACGGCTGAGTCTCAGCTTGCCCACCCACACCTGAAAGACACTGTAACGTGGGCTTGGCTGGTAGGAAACGAAGTAACAAGTGCTAATGACGAGGGCCTCACGAGCTGAGACCAGTCTAGTTCACTGATCAGGCTTCTCAGGGGGAAAGACCAAGGACCGAGAAGGAAGAGCACAGGGATGCGCGCTGGGGACCTGAGGGAAGAGCTCCCTGAGGTGGAACGACGCAAACACAGTGGGAGAGAGCACCTCTGCCCCTCAGGGCCCCCAGCTTCCCGGCTCTGAGCTGCAGACTGGAGCAGCCGTCACTCCGGCCACTGCGCAGTGCGGGGCTGGTCTACCAAGCACCTCCGGGCTCTGCTGGCCAGAGCATCTGCGTCAGAGCGCGATCGCAGAAGTTCTGAGAACGCAGGTCCTCGACACTGGCATCCGACGCCGCCAGCCCCTCGTGCCAGCCAGTTTCCTGCCTAATTACTCTCCCACCGTTCCTGCCACTTCCATCTCATCTGCTTCTACCTCGAATGACCTTACGCTGCCTGTCTGCTGGTGAGGTCCACATGTCCGGATCAAACTGCCAAGCCCCTTTCTTGAACAGCGAGGGTTTCACGCTCTCCAGGGCCCGGTTACCTGCAAGGGAAGGAAGGGAAGCAGACAGGGTAGGAAATGGAGTCCTGGAGGAGTGAGGACGTCCCAGCCACGGACCTGTCCACAGGGAGCCGCTTCTGAGGGCCAGTGTCCCCCTCCCCCGGAGCGAGTGCGGGGGATGCAAAGTGCGGACATTTTCTCCAGTGCATTGAGTGGTCGCTTTTCTTATTTTAAGCAACAGAAAAAGGCAGAATGATTTATTTTCAGATGGCAAAGCCAGCCAGATTTCTAGAGATGAAAGATTATCTTGTACTCCGAATACTGAAGTGTCGGGGTGCTGCCAGTGAGGGAGGCCGGTAAAAGCCGAGGAGAGGTGAGACTGGCTCTGGACAAATGACACCCGCCTGACAGTCACACACAGCGAGTACCGAGTACCCACACGGCCCCCCTCCTCTCAGCTGTCCGCTCCCCTCCCTCCTGCTCACCTGCGGCCGGCCGGAAGCAGCAGCACTCCAGCAGCACTCCAGCGCTCCAGCGCTCCCTTCACTCTGTGGTTCTTTCCCGGGACACAGGGAGGCTGGGAGGAGCTTCCCAGGGTGTCTGACCCCGGGGTGTTCACGCGGCAAACACTCCATGCAGCCAGCCTCATTTATTGACAAGTCCTAATTTTATTGCCCATTTAGTAACATATTTGTTGCACAAACTAATTTCTCATAAAGCAAAGCACAACTTTTTCTTATAAATAGTATAAATTATTTTATTTACAGAAACTTGTTACAAAACAAATAGACTATATATTTCTTCTCTTTTAAATATCCAAAGTAATTTTCTATCCCTTGACATTTGTTCATGTTCTACACAGCAGCCAACACAAGTCCAGCTGAGATGCTCTTGATTATGTGTACAAATTATCAAACTATTCACACATTTCAACACAGGAGATTGCTTTTAGAACCAAGCTCAAAAACAGCAAAATGCTTTCACGGCCCTACATTCACACTGACAGTATGTAGTGCTCATTTAAATGATCTGACAATGTAAATTGTTTTGCACAAAATGTAAAAACGATTTTCTTCTAAACAATGAATCTTTTAACAATCATTTTTCAAAGTCCACCCCCCACCCCAGGACAGAATGAGACATTAAGAAATTCCTTGGCAACAGAACTCTCTTGCAGGAAGACAGCTGCCTTTATCAGATACATTTTTTAAATTACACATTATTTTCAGTGTTCTCAGAGGTACTTTTTTGTATTATATTTTTGGAATACAAAATATTTAATATTCTCTTTAAGCTCTGTATCCTATGCGTGAATAACAGGACAGACATGTGAGCCACTGGCTGACACTCCTGCAGCCCTCGGTGCCACTGGGCAGTCTGTCACCAGCTGAGTACTGAGACCAAAAGGCCAGAACTGTGAAACGCCTCACAGTCACCAGCACTGGTGCTTTTCAACTCCTCCCCGTAAAATTTTAGAAACAATATTGAGGTGGAAAAAGCAAACTCCAAAAGTTCAACTGAACATTCAAGTCTTTTTAAAGAGAATCTGTCTAAGCTTAAAACTAGGTTCAGGCACTTTCAGTTTTTTCCATTAGTTTTAAACCACATCACATACTAATAACATACATGTGCTCAGTGTACACACATGGGCACATATGCACACACATGTGTGCACGCATGCGCACACACACACACACACACACACACAACACTAACAAAAGAAAAGCAGTGTGTCACTTAGTTCCATGTAGTCTATAGGGAAATCGGGCAACTAGGGAGAAGCAGTGCCCACTTCACCCGCACGAACCCACTTCCGGACAAGGAAAGGGACGCAGACGTTCACAGGACAGAGGCGTCCCTCTAACGGTGAAGGAGGCGGGCTCTAGGACTATTGGCTTGGCAGTGAACCACTTCAAATTATAAAAAGGTATTTACTTTTATTAATTAATAAATAAATACTAGATGATCTCAATTGTACCAAAACAGGGTATCAGAAAAAAAGACCTGTGCAAAAATACATATTTAAATATGTACAATTCATCTTTAACAAAATATGTCTTCTGAAATAGGGATACTTCCATATTTATAATAGAACAAGAAATCCCAAAATAAAGATACAAAAGTAGGTTCTGTATAATCCTTTGTTCATCATTGCAGCACTTTTTTTTGTAGGTTATGAAAACTGCAGAAGTTGTCATGAAATTCTATTGGAAAGAATATAAAAATTATCTTGGTTTTAAATTGATACCAAAGTCTGTCTAGAAACAACCCAACCACTGCAAATTTGGTTTTTGTAAGTTAATTTAATTCAAAAAAATACTTGTACTCCCGTGTTTTCTAAGTGGTCTTAATTGTTCATCATAATAAAAAGTAGTTACTGAAGAAAATAAAATATTTGAACAGTCTAAAATTCAACAGCACTGTTAGAATAGATAGGTCTGTTTGCGGCAGGCAGAATCCAAAATGGCTAATTTCCTAATCCCGATGCTCTGTGTGTTACCGGGAGACATAATGAAATTCAATTAAAACTTCAGCCTAAGAAATCAAATGATCAACACTCGCTAGTCTAAGTATCTACATTATCCTGAATCAGCTTGCTATCATGGGTCCTAGTCACATCTTTCAGAACAACATGATCTGTCTTGTCTATAAATTCCATCAAGAAAAACAACTTAATTTATAACCACCAAGTCCCCTTGGCTCTGAAAGTAAATTCTTCCCGTACCCCATTGCACTTGTTACCAAGGAATCAACTAAGTACGTTCTGATTCCCTCTCACCCCACCCCCGCTGGGATGGAACCAGGCTGATTTTTCCAAACCACACCAAACTGGCCATCCATGCATGATCTCTCCTTAGTAGCTCTCATATAGTATCTTTTAAAAAACATTTACTGATTGATTGCATAATAAGTGAACAAGACACTGTTCGCCTCTTCCTTTAAAAAAAAAAAATCAGTATTTTACATCAATTTATAGCTAAAGTATCTGCATAAAGTCATTGTTTTCTTACATAATAAGAATAATTCTGTAGCAATTCACATTATTAGGCTGGTAACCAAGTATTTATTCATTCTACCTGTTGTTGACTTGAAATTCCCTGAAACTTAAGTTTGTAACCCAAGAACTATAGGGAAACAAAGGCTGCACTGACCGGCTCTGTCCAGGGCAATGACCCGAGCCTTGAACTCTTACCCTGTGTCCAGCCACTCTGTGCCTTCTCGGGAGAGGGCCTGGGTCTCGGCCCAGGAGCGGGGGAGGTGGGGGCCGCCAACCCTAGCATGCAGTGGCCCTCCTCAAGCTACGCTGTTCTAACACAGAGAGCACGCTCCGGAAGTATCCCGGAGGCTCCCAAACACTACACCAGGAAGACATGGCACGGATTCCAAGAAAGGGTGTGGGGTCGGCAGCAAGCACTGCGCACCCAGGACACCCTGTGCAGGTGCTGTGTGGCAGTCCAGGTGCCCTTGGATCTGCACCCAGACTCCCTTCACCAGGCTGAGGGGCGGGACACACAACCAGGGGCCCTGGAGGAGACACAACGGTCCCAGGACAGCATCCAGAGGCAAGGGTAACACCTGGGAAAGATTTACGTACACCCTAATAATTTCACTTTAAGAAGGCAATTAAAAAAGACTGGGTAGGACAGTCGACCCAATCTGACACACTGTTTAACATGACAACCTAAAGGATAAAAAATTCCATCTCTTTGGAAGTCTTGGAAGAAGCCCCTGCGCCCCAACTGTGATTTTATGTTCCCGCCCCTCCCCCTCCCCCAGGCTGGCTTTCCGTCAATCACACTAGTTTGCATTTTCTTCCTTTTCTTAAGTCACACAGAATTGCTTTTGTACCATGAAAAGTTAGCCTCCACCGTGGTTTACACTTGCTGTCTGGGCATCAGTGCTTCAAAGCAGTTTGGAGGTTTCAAAGTCGGCAGCTTCTTACTCCAAATTACTTGCGAGGGCGGGGCGGCTCCGTCCTGACGGCTGGCACCGGTGTCCACTGCACTGCGGACACCCCACGGCGTCGCCTCCCTTCCAGGGGCTAAGCACAGCCCTCCCCCTGCGAGGTCTCAGGTTCCCAGAGTCAAGGTGCCCACCCGCTGGAGCGCAACCCACCGAAGAGTGTGGAAAGTGGTGGGCAGGGAGAGGGAGAAGGGAGAGTCTATGGCAACGCTCCCGCCTACACGTTCCTTTGCCCAGCTGCCAGTCAACCCCAAGAGTAGCTCCGTGATACACTGCAAGTAACAACACATGAGACACCAACTTCTCACAGTCCAGACCACCGTAACACCGGTAGAAGCAGTTGGGCTGCCGGACCCAGCGTCCTTTAGGGTACTCACTGCTACAGAGCGAACTCCGGAAGGTCCTGGGAAGCAGCTGCCCAGCAGCACCCTTGAGGCCACGGAGGCTGGAAGAGGCTCAAAGGCATCGTGGAGTCCAGAGCGCGGAGTGGAGGTGTAACTTGTCCTCAAAAGCGTCTGCACCGCTCCTCCTCGTGCTGTTCTCGGCTGTCAGGGACGTGCCTTTGGCTTTCAAAACAGAGGGATGGGGAGACAATGAAGGGTAAGCAAGCAGCTATGCGCCCTGGTTCTAAACAAGAATAGCCCAGCTGTGGAACGTGGCCTTAGCTCTCCTAGCCTTCACCGCCCTGGACACAACTCTCGAGATTTACTTTCAGAAAACTGGCTAGAGCAGATGTGGGCCTGGTTTCCAGCTTACCGGTAGACCAGAATTAGCCTTTGGGTTCTGTTTTCGGATTCTGTGCCCTTGAAGGTTTTCCAGGTGCTTCTTTTTTTTTTTTTTTGGTACCGGGGATTGAACCTGGGACCTTGCACTTGGCAAGGCAGGCAGCGGAACCACTGAGCCAAATCCCCGGTGCTCCAGGTTGTTAAGTGAGAGAAAAACAAGGTCACACGGGCTGGAACACACAGGTGTGACAGCTCAGATGAGGCAAGGGGCAGGAGCCTGGGCCTGGCAGTGGCCAAATGAAACCTGTGGCGGCAGAGGGGCTGGTGCCGGGAGTGCCTGCCCAAATTTGCCCTGGTTCTGTTTTCGGAGTCTGTGCCCTTGAAGGTTTTCCAGGTGCTTCTTTTTTTTTTTTTTTGGTACCGGGGATTGAACCTGGGACCTTGCACTTGGCAAGGCAGGCAGCGGAACCACTGAGCCAAATCCCCGGTGCTCCAGGTTGTTAAGTGAGAGAAAAACAAGGTCACACGGGCTGGAACACACAGGTGTGACAGCTCAGATGAGGCAAGGGGCAGGAGCCTGGGCCTGGCAGTGGCCAAATGAAACCTGTGGCGGCAGAGGGGCTGGTGCCGGGAGTGCCTGCCCGGGCCCCACCCTCCACTTCCCAGCACGGCCCACAGCCCTGCAGGAACAGTGGGCTACGCTTCTGTTTTCTAAGAGCATGGGTCCCTCACATCCCCCTGGAACCTGTGGGCTCCTTTCGCAGGTGTGCACACACAGAACACGCCTCGGGAGGATCCCCCACGCTCTCCTCTCTAGCTGTGGCCCCAGGACTGGCGCAGCGTGATGAAACAGCATTCCATGACATGCGGGCAAGTCTTCTCCAACACAGACTTAAGGGAAAGAGCCCAGAGTCAGATGATGTGGGTTTTCCCTGGATGGTGACAAGTCAGAGGTGGCCAACTGGCAAGCCATGAGTACACACCTTGCCGAAAGGTATGTGGACTGCACCACATTAAAAATAAACACATTATCATATATGTGCTCTAAAAACAGCCACCTCTTACCTGCAAGTCCCGATCTGTAGTTCTCTTTAGAACTGTTAACAGAAGGGTCTGGGAGCAGAGCTTCCTGCAGATGGGACCTCTGGTCCCAGCCTCCCAGGGGCGCTGTACCACTCTCTGCGGGCCCTGCCCTGTGCTGCCACCTCAGCCATCCTTTTTGTTACCTGCGGGGAAGCTGAGTACAGTGGACCACCGAGTTACGACCAGCAAGACATACGAACACCTTGGGTTACGACCGGAATTTTAGTTTTAATTTATGACCAAAGTCTTGAGTTCCAACCTGAATGCTGGCCACTTGTGCTTCCAGATGGTCTCAGATACAGATCCAACCCTTAGAGAGCTCTGGAAGGAACATGACAGCGTCCTTTTCTATTTGGGGTTCACTGAGAAATCCTAAGCCAGGGTCTAAGGACCCTGAGATCTGCCTGTGCACAGGGAGAGATTTTGAAAGCTGTGGAGTGGAGTCTGAGTCACATCTTGAGTTACAAATGGCCCTTGGGAATGCACTGAGTTCGTACGTCAAGGGTGCATTGTGTCCACTGCTGTCTGGAGACATGGTTGTGTGCAGCAACACAAGCGTGGGATGGGCAGGGCAGCCCTGGAGGCGGGGCAGGTGCGTCAGGACACCCACACTTACAGGGCTCGGAGGGGTGGGTGCTGCTGCATATGGCCAGCAGGGCCAGCGAGCCTTTTGTGACACACAGCCCGCAGGGCACACATGCCACAGGTTTGCCACCGCCGAATTACATCCAGTGGCTCTGAAGCAAGATGCATACGAAGCCCTCCGTTAGTCTGTAAGCTGGCAAAGTGAGCCTTACACCATATACCTGAACGTCTGCGACTTGAATGTTCACAAATTGGGGACTTACTGTACACCACAATTTGTATTTCCCAAGAAACCTGCTTTAAAAAACCAAACAATATACTAATAGCTTATAATTTAAGCAGCTACTTAAGTTCAGTTATTTTCCCCATACCTTGACATACAGATAGCAGAAGGAAGTTATGACAGTGAAAAACTCCTTGGTATTTTCTAAAAAATGCCTTATGTGGCATCTGAGATAAGTTCTGAAGATAAGGAAAGGTGAAAGAGATGTAAAAAAAAAAAGAGCCTCACATTTTAAGTCAGGGCTCTGGGGTGCTGCTGCTGAAATTCCTGTTCGTAAGCAAGGTGAGAAGATACCCTGGTGAGCGAAATAACAAGAGGAGAGATGAGCTGGAAGTTAGAGCAAAGGAAGCTGGAGGAGGCAGTCACGAGAACCAACAAGCAGAAGGTCAAGGACAGACAATGCCACAGCACAGCAGAGAGTCACGGTCAACTGTGACTGGGACACCGCTCAGCCACTCCGAAGCCACCCTCAATCTGCTTTCTAAACTATTAACTTGGAATGAGGTTTTAAAAGTCTTCAGTTACACCTGCACCAACCCTTGAAAATAGGGAGAAAACACGAGGTGAAAGTTAACTAGAACATCTCAAACTGCTCGACGTGAACACTGACAAGCTTTCTTTGAAGTCTGAACTCATCTTTCCAGATCCCTGTGGTATAGGCCCAGCACTGTTGGAGGAACTCATGTGCACAGCCTCTCTAGGAAGTGACGCCGGCTCCCTTAACAGCACTGGGCCCCCAGCCCCTCCAGTGCTGTCCTCGGCCCTGTCTGCCAAAGGCATTGTTCCAGCTTCCTTACCCCGGAGTGTCTTTGGAAGGCATCAGAAATTCTGCAGAGGGGCTTTTTACCTTCACACATCATGGACTCATCCCCCTTTTTAGGAGACACCATGAAGCGGCTGTTCACAGGCAAATCAACTAACCCAAACGCACAGGTCTGTGAGCCGGTAACAGATCCAAGGGAGGGGCACCGGGCATCCCAGGGGGCTCGCAGTCCATTTCCTACCTGGTGGAGGAGGGAACTGTTCGCCAGCCCTTGTGCCCCTGGGATGGTGCCTGTGTGTTTCATGTGGACGTTGTTCATGGCTGGCAACTTGGCAACCTTCGTGGGTTTGCTACTGCTGTTGCTGATGCTGCTCGAGCCTGGGGAGCACTTTCTCTTCTTGCCTATGAGCTTGTCCAGAGGAGTGTGGGACTGGGGGAAACTGCTGTGGGAATTCACAGGCAGCTCGCTGGCCTGGTGCACGAACGGGCCCAGCGAGAGTGTGGAGTCGCCACTGTTCACCATCACACTCATGCGCTTGATGGACTCCGTGGGGCTCCCGCCGGGGGGGCCCCTCCCTGACTGCTCGTGCCGGAGGCTCCCCGAATGCACACGGTTTGTCACGCAGTTGAGGCTCAGGCCATGGGACGACGTCACTGTGGACAGGTAGGGAGGCCCGGAGTGAGCCACACAGTTTTTCCTAAAAGACTCCATGGAATGAGAAGAAGAGGAGGAGGAGGAGGAGGAGGAGGAGTGAACTAACAGTGGGGAACTGTTTTTGCGTTTCTTTCCTGAGCCACTGCTGCTGCTGCTACTGGCGTTGTAACAGTTAGTGCCGGCACCAGAAGCCTCCTTGGGCCTCACAGACTTGCTGCATTTCAACTTGGGAGGCTTCCTGGACATGGGGGAGGAGGGGACGGAGGAGAGACCCGAGGGCGCCGGCGGGGAGGAGGACGAGGACGCAGGTCTGGACTGCAATCCGCACACAGGGTCCACGGCCCCAGAGGTGGCAGGCTGTGCATTCAGCGTGGTTCCGTGCGCTGGTACCGCTTTGCTGTTTGGGGAGATGCAGGCGGGTGACAGCAGGGCGGGGGGTGTGGAGACAGTAACTGCTGCGAGGTAGCCAACCCCGCACTGTGACATCGGCACAGAGTTTGTCCGGTGAGGAGCTCGCGTGGAGATGGGCGATGCGGCACTGGACACTGGTGGAATTTTCCTGTAAGAAGGAAGAGGCAGTGAGGCTGAGGGCACCGTATGGCAGCACAGGGTGCTGTCCACGCAGGTAGCACCGTGGCCTATCCCCTCTGCCTCACACCCAGCCACGCTGGCGCTGTACGCCAAGGAAAGGCCGACCCCTGCCGGGCCTCTCCTCAGACTCATCCTGACACGCGGACTTACTCAGTGGCCCCCAAGACTCCCACACTGGAGCTCAGGTCCCACCGCAATGTGGTGCCGAGACCACAGAGGCCCTCAGCAAACAGAGGGACCAGACCGGGAGCTGGCTGACAGCTGCAGAGGGACCAGGCCCTGCACAAGGGGGCTGTGGTGCTGTGGTGTCTGGACAGGCAAGGGAAGTCCTCAGCCTGAAGCTCACAGCCAAGGCGCCAGCCAGGTGAGGTGGTGTGCCTGCAGCCCCAGCTTCCTGGGGAGGATCACTTGAGCCCGGGCAGCACAGTGAGTCCTGAACCAAAAAGCCCCAAACATGAAATAAAAAACAAAACTAGCAAAACACAAGGTCACACCCTCAGCTAAAGCAAGAAGAAGGGCCTGACTGGAAGGCCAGTGCCCAGCCTGCCTGCCCGCCTTCAGGTCCTAGGGAGCCCAGCTGTAACACCCTCCCGGCCACACTCCAGCTCCCCCACTTCCTGGGGGCTCAGCTGGCCTTACTACTACCGCAGATTCCAGAAGCCGGGCAGGAAAAGCAGTGAAGAGGAAGCAACAACTGCAAGTACCTGCAGCCACTGAAGAACTGTTCCAAGGGTACAGCATAGTGCAAACCACAGCTCACGCCTGAACTTAGGGCTTCTCCATTCTGGCTGTGCGGGGCAACTGCCTCAGTTTGAACTACATACAGTGATGTCAGAGTCCTGGGAAGCGACTCCAGCCAGCAGCCCAATGGTGGAGCTGGGCTCTCGTCCCTGCACTCATGTAGGAAGCGGGCAGGCACCGCAGATATGCGTTAGAAACACTGTTCCTGGGTCCCAGCCCGCACGCCAACACAGCCAAGGATCTGCTCAGCTGCAGGGGCTGCTGTTGGCCCCGGGTGGTTTACAGAACCAGGCCCAAGGACCAGACTTTTATGTACCTTCGTTTTTTTTTTTTTTTTT
>NW_022900940.1:47070919-47084719 GCF_012274545.1 Fukomys damarensis | reverse complement strand
TTTTTGGTGTTGGGGATCAAACTCAGGCCCTTGCACTTGCGAGGCAGGCATCAGAACCAGAGCCAAATCTCTAGCCAAAAGACCAGATTTTCTAAGGAAAAGCCTGTGAGTCTCCCAGAGTGACAATTACTGGTTCCTTTCCAAAAAGCTCTTTTAAGATAATTCTTTACCTTCTGATGAACAGAAAGGAGGCAAACATAAACATAGCTACACTGACCTGCATAAGTAAACTATAAATACACACAAGGAATGAATAGGAGGCCAGGGATTTATCTCAGTGGTGCCACCACCTGTTTTGCAAGTGCAAGGACCCAAGTTCTATGTCCAGTACAAAAAAGAAAAAAAAAAGAAACAAATAGGAGGGTAGTTCCATCAGTGGGGTTAGGAGGCGACCAGGAGGGAGGGATCTGGGGGGCCTGAGGCTTTTCACTTTATGCCTCTTTATGTTCAAGTAGTATTTTTCAGCCAAGTGGGTTTTGCCAATTCAAATAGTTAAAAACAAAAACAAGCGAATCATTCTGTGACCACCCCGGGCTCTGAGGAGGGCAGAGAAGGGCCCCAGATCTTGAGTGGTAGGCAGTGCCAGAAAGACCAGCCTGCAAGGGCTTCTGGTCCCCAGCACTGCTGAGGAGGGCACTGCAGTCCTGTCCTTACTCCCTTCCCACTCACCACACGGGCCGCTGAGGAGGGCCAGGAGGAAGACCACTGAGTGTGGCTGGGAGGGCAAGGTGAGGCTGGGGCTGAGCAAGGGATGGGCCCTGGGCCACTATGGGCATCTCTGCGGTGCTCATTTTCCTCTGCTAGGAGTACAGAGCTCACCCTGCAAGTCCCAGGGATGCCGGGGTGGCTTCTGGACATCTGCCTATGGCACCCCGTGTCAGAAGCATCTCGGCACCGAGACTGGGTCTGCTCTAGCCAGGTGCCAGCTCATCCCAGAGACACAAGTCTGTCACTGCTGTACTGACTTAAAGCCAGAGGCTCAGCGGGGTACGGTGGCACTTCTCTGTAATCTCAGCACTCCGGGAGGCTGAGACAAGAGGACTACAAGTTTGAGCCCAACCAGACACGCATAACTGTCCCATGAGGCGGCTTGTGCCATTGGTGGTACAAACGCATCTAATAACTTATCATTCTTTTTACTAATAAAATTAATAAAAAGCCACCCAGTGGGACAGTCATGCCTGTACCACCAGCAGTTCAAGCTGGCAGGAATGTGATAAAAAAGGGGTAGGGGGTGTAACTCAGTGTGAAGCCCTGGGTTCAAGCACAGGGGCATGAAAACAAAACAACAAAACAACACAACAGAGTTCCCAGGCTGATGTGGTGGCACATGCCTGTAAACTTATCACAGGGAGGCTGAGGCAGGAGAACTGTAGACCATATGTATTCTGTCTCAAAAAACCCCGAACCAACCAACCAACCAACCAACCAAACAAACAAACAAACACAACAAAACAAAAAAGGAAATAGAAACAAAAGCAATCAGAAGTCCCACTAACAGGAACTGTCTCTCCCTCCCTGGAGCAAGTGAGCAGACAGCCGCACAGTGAGCCTCACGACCGTGCTGTCTCTGAGCAAACTGTACGGACAGCGAAACCTGTCCCACACGCTCGCTCCTGGGGCTGGGCGCCCTCGCCCCGTGCAGGACACCAGCACAGCACATGCAGGGACACAGGGTTCTCCACCGCCACCGGGCATTGCACAAACCGGAAGCTCAGACCTCAGGTCTCTGGGGTGTTCGCATGGGGAGAGAACTCCAAACCCCACAAACCACTCCCCAGATCTGCCCCCGGGCAGGGCCATGCTCCTTCAGGAAGAACCGGGCAGATGGGAAGTGCAGCAGCAGAGGGCCAGGCTGTGGCTCCGGCACACACCAGTGTGAGACCCCCTGGGCCACGGAGCCGGGTCTCTGGGCTGCAGACCACCCGGGCTCCGAGCAGCCTCTCCAGGTCAGGAGAGCAGGGCAAGCAAGTGGATGCATCGGCACAGCCACTCACACGGTCCCCACAGGCAAGGCTCCACGTTCACCAAGGTGGGTGCCACCAAACCCTAGTCCTCCACAATGCTCCCTAAACGTTTCCCAGGTCAAACAGTCTGGGGAGTGCTCTACCTCCCACTGGCACCTCCTGCTCTGAGGGACAAAGGACAGTGCCCGGCCTCTCCGAGCAGGCCTGGGTACAGACAGCAGTGCACCCGAGTGAGGCTGCACTTGGGACAGTGGCCACGGGCCTCTCTTTCCACTCAAACCATGTCTGAGAAGCACCCGGGCAGGGTCGCAAGCCTGAGAGCTGCAGACAAACAGCCTGCTGCAGCACATGTGCTGTGGGTCCAGCGCCCCACTAGCCCATGGAGCACCACACAAGAAGTCTTCAACTGCCAATCAGGCCCATGTTTCTAAACCTTTGAGCAGCCGTCTGCTCTACTCTACATCCAGCCCAGCAGCTGCTGGCCTCTCGGACCTCGTCCGGCACTGTGCTTGATTTCTTGTTGTTGCCCAAACTGCTCCTTTCCCACTCCAGATCTTCACAGGTCTGCTTCCTCTAGCCTAGACCCACTCGTCCCTCCTTAGAGAGCAGAACCCCAAGGGCCCCTGGCCTAGTCTCTCCCCACTGCAGACCTTTGTTTGAAACAAATCCTGGCCCTATCACTAATCTGACATGTGACCTTGTATCTCGTCGTAGCACCTGACAGAACGGTGAAAGGTGAACATGGTCAGCAAGCTCCGGGCACAGCTCTCAGGGTTGTGTGCCTGTCACTGTTGCCAGCAGCTGCCCAAGGACAAGCTGCAATCTCTTTACTTTTCGGCTGACTGGTTTTTGCCTCCCCACTCCCAACTAAGCGTGTGTGGGAGTCCTTCCACCTGGAACCCCAGCCCCTGACAGAAGGGGTCTGAGCGGGCAGCTTTTCTTCCCAGGGCTGCTTGCAGGCCACGCGGGCATTTAGCTCCACACCCAGCAGGCACTCACCTCCACAGCTGTGAGTTCAGATGCTTCTCCACCATGAGGCTGATGGCGCAGCGAAGTCGGTTCCACCTGGAGTCAAACACGTAATAGCCTCTGCCGATCTGCCGGCTCCCGAACGTGCAAAACTGGAAGAGAGAACACGGGACATGTGCTTGCCGCCTCAGACTCCAGCACACTGGCCGGGGCTCTCTCTCCTTCGAGACAGGAGCTGTGAAGAAGAGGGAGCTGCCCTGAGTACCAATGACTGTGAAGTGTGACCGTGAGTCTCATGGAGATAAGGAAAGCACACGTCCCGGACACAGCGCGTGCTCCTCTGGGCGCCGCTCTGAGCTGCTCACACACCCTGGTGTCCCACACATGGGTACGTGTGCCACGGCCCTGGTGCACCCCCTGCAGGACCCTGTCCATGCTGTGGGGAGGTCAACGCGGGGTGGACGTGGCACTTACAGATGCTGGCTGAGGATGATGACCTGAATAATGGCAGTCCAGTTTCTCAACACACTCTTCTTTGTCATCGCCTTCGCCCTCCTCACTGGATAACCGAGAAGCTGGCTCAGAGGCAGGCGGGGCAGGGTGAGGAAACTCATGGACTGGAGGAGGGTCAATGGGGGCGCTCCCAGCGTGCTGAGCAGGGCAGCCTGGAGGCCTTGGTGAGCAGAAAGTGCAGCATGGATCAGATCACAGCCCACGAAGCAGCCACCTTAACTCAGCCGCAACCAGTTATCAAAGCCACCCAGGGGCGGAGTGGAGTTCCACCACCAGCCCTGGGGACACACGCTGATCTGGGGGCCAGGGAGCAGAGAAACTGCTAGGTAAGTTGGCTACCCATGTACACAAAGACAACTTATGACCGGTCCTCCCTTCCAAAGCCACTCATAACCCAAAGAGGGGGAGATGCATGCAGGGTTTGAGAGGATTCTTTCTTGGCCTTGCTCCACATTTCAACTGGCTCTGAGTTACTAGGGCAATAAATAAAATGACCGAGAAGGGAGGGAGGGGATAAAGGAATGAGGCAGCATTCCCATTCCGACTTTCTGTGGTCAGTCTGGAGCCTGTTCCTCAGGGACAGTGATGTCTTCCTCCTGCATCTACGATGGCCTGGGGGTCCCAAAATGAAGCTGACCTTTTATAGATGGAGAAGCTTCAATGAGGAGACGGCCAAGGAAAGGACTAAGGCCTCTCTGGCTGGGGCCTGAGCACTCTTGGGGAGCCACTTCCACTCGCCCCTCCAGGGTACTGCTCAGAAGCACAGGCTCAATCTGGGACAGGCTCAGGCACACGGGTTCGCCACAAGGCAGTACTTCCAGGGTCAGGCAGGAACCAAAAGCAGCAGCCACCAACAGGCAAGCACATTCCTGGCAGAAGCCCTGTTGCCTACAGCCAGCACTGAAGCTCCTCACTCTAGGCCTTTCTCCTTCCCGTCTCTGGAAATTGGGCCTCAAGTCCTTTTCTGCCACTTGGTTGAATATATAAGTGCAAACTCACTTACTCCAGCACCACTCTCCCCGAGGTATGTATGTGACAAACTGTCCTTAAAACACCTGATCCACTGCTGATAACTTCACTGCCAAAATAAAATGCCCAATCTGCACACAGAGCCAAGCCCCAAGTGAATGAATGAAAAACCACACTGACGAGCAGATGCCGTCAGAAACTCAGGCTGGATGCCTGTCCTCAGCAAGAATTCACATGGCTGTACTCGGCAAGGAGCAACCAATGATGGAAAACCGCTTCCAAAGCCCCGGGAAATGCTCACATCCACAACCTGCAGGCAGGACCAGCTGCAGCTCGCTCAGCGGTGTAGACACCTGATACTGAATAGGTGCAGAACAGATACTTTTAGCTTTACACTGCTACTTGGATTTGAAACCAAGAGCACCCGGAATGATTTACTGCGAGCCTCAACAGCGTCTTCAATTAGAACCTGCGGTACCCTCCCTCCCAGAGAGCCTGAGGCCTCACAAGGTCTACCGGTGCGGGCTCTGAGGGGGAGAGGTGGAGGCTGTGCTTACCTCGGAAGACTGGGGGTGTTCGGTTTGGGGTTACTAGCTACGAAAGGCTTTGATTCGGAGGGAGTCGCCCCGCGAGCTCCCTGGTGTGGCTCCTGGGGCGCTCGGGGAGGGGCGGGGTGCGGGTCCCTGAGAGGCTGCAGTGGTTGCTGAGAGTCCAGATGGCGAATCGATTCCTTTTCCCTGGTTTTGTTTTTGTGCTCGGCTAATAACACATCAAATCGTTTTCTTCTACCCTGAACAGCCCTCCGCTGGGTTAAGGAATGTGTCTACAGAACAAAATATGGAAACAGGAACCTCATTAATAATTTTCATCATACATCCTAAAAGAACACTCTCTATTAAAGTCATCTAAACCACTGGCATGAAGACTGTTCAACATCTGATAAGCAGAAAGTCCTAAGCGCTTGACCACCTCTCTCCTCAGCTAGGCCAAAAGCACGTATTTAGACCAACTGAGAAGAACCTAGGAGGCTTTTTCCGGCAGAAGGAAAGAGAAGTGTCTGCTGCTTCACTTGCTATGTGACCGAATGGTGAACAGCAGACGCAGGGAACAGGGAATCATGTTTGATGCCATTAAAGCAATTTGTTCACTGAAGTTCTCACAAACGCCATTACAAAAAAATCCTTCTTTCCACTGTTTAAATTTCTGAATGCTAATTTAAAGAAACAATTATCTCGTAAGATATATATATTAGAGAGTGTTCTTGTAATAACAGCCAGAGAGAAAAAATTTAAACACAATTGTTTCCCTCTGTTCCAATGAAAATACCATGGAAAGAGAGCAAGTGGCTCAAAGTATTCTGGAGCCACAGACTGCTCCTGACAAAGACAACGTTAGAGAAGTTGAAAAGATGAGGTGGGGGTGGGCAGCAAATAGGAGGAGGTGTCAAGTAGAGCAACCCTAGAGACAGACTCTCGGGGTGAAATCAAGAACCTGGACACTCAGCTCCCAAGCGTGCTGAGTGTCTGACGTCAGTCAGGAATGGGCACACTGAGGAAAAAGAAGTCAATTCGTGGCACTGATGGCTTTAATAGGGCCACGATACATACCTGGGGCTGAAACACAGCTTGTAAGAAAATGTCTGCATACCAGATGCATTTCGTAATTACTGGCACGGTATAAAGCCAAGGTACTCGAAGCCGACTGCTAGCTACTGCTAGTAGCAGAAGGTCAAGTATGACACGGTCAGAGCTGGGTGACTCTTGGTGGCAGTCGAGTCTGACTGATGAGACATGATTCTGCTGGGGTTTGGGCCTGTCAAGAACCCTGACCCTCAGGAGCAAGGCGCATGCCTGACTGTAGCGCCCTAGTCACAGACATATCCACGGACCTAAGTGAGCTCGTCCACACGCTTCTTCCTCTGTTACAAAACACCACTGAACAGATGTACTGCTCTGCATGTTTGCTGCACACTTAAAGGAACTTAAGGGAATTATTCTTCGAACTTCCATTTGAAATTCATTAACAAAACCTACCACCTTACTAAACATACTGCACACCATCCCACCCAAAGTCTAACCTAGCACAAATAAACGTGTCTGCTTGCTTTGCATTTTCAACTGATTCTTTCTAGTATGTGACACAGGAAGTAACCTACGTGAGGACAAGAAACGCTGTTCTCCTCAGTGGTGTACCAGTACCCAGAAGAGTGCTTGCCAGTCCACAAATGCCTCAACAGAAACAGCGGCCCCCTTCGTGCTGAAGGAAGGGGTGCACAGTCACTGTCCCTGGTCTTCCAGGCTCTCACAGACCCACTGAGCATAGGACTGCCAGGGCAGGCAGCAGGCAGTGCCATCCTGGCTCAGTCTGAAGGGAACCCAGGCCTCCCAGGAACTTGGGATTCAAGTTAACAAGATGAGTAAGTCCAAGATATGCTGTACCACACTGTACAGAGTCAACAGTCCTGTGATTTCCAATGTTAAGATGGCATGTGTCACCTACAATGTTCTCACCATGGAGAAATAAAATTTAAAGAAGACTCTGGTTCACCATCATGCTTTGCAGATAACTTAAAAGAGTGTCTTGGATAAAGAAACCATCCATCACTGACCACAGACATCCAGCACCAGCAGTCGTGCTCATCACCCAGAAGGGAGCAGGTGGTAAGCAGGACTGGGCCCCACCTCCCCTCAGGGCTGGTGAAGCTGACAGAGTCCCACAGAGTGGCCTGCCGTCCTCAGGACTGAAGCGGGGATGACACCCCACTGCGCGGTCTCAGTGAGCATCCCAGGAAAGGCAAAGGCGGTTGTGTGGTGGTAGGAGTTGCTACCCACAGATGACAGGCAGACTTGATGGGGTGTCCATCAACCCCACATGGAAAGCAAGTCAGAATATGCAGGTGCGGGGGCCTTTTTCCTGTGTTTTAAGACATTAGATGTTTCTTTATTTTGCTTTTCTTTTCTTAGATAGGGTCTCACTATGTAGTCCAGGCTGGCCTTGAACTTGGGGCTCTCCTCCTGCCTCAGCGTTCTGAGTGCTGGGACTCACAGGTGTGCACCACCATGTCTGGTCAAAAATTAGACACTTAAATTTTGCCTTTTCCCCAAAAGGTTTAGAAGCAATCCGTATTACAAAACAAAATCCAAATAAAATAAGAGACTGATCAAGAAAGAGTACTACTCTCCAGGAGTATATAAAACTCTAAGCAAAACCTCTTCTACGAGTGTAATTTACAGTGACACTTTACATTTTGTCAATGTGAGGCTTCTCATCAGAACCAAGTCTTTCTGCCTTTATGCAGCTTGGGACAAAGCACAGAGCGTGGGCTCCAGGGGCGGGACAGTACCACCCATGGGGGGCGCTGTGTCCCCAAGTCCACCCTGCCTTCGGGTGCTCACCTACCTTGCACGTCAAAGACCGAGTGCAGGGCTTCTTGGTGTCGAGATCAATGACCCCGCAGTGGATGTCAGGATCAAACTCTCTTTCTGTGAAAAGCACACAGACATTGTAATTGGCTTTTCAAATACTCCATCATCTATTTTGTAAGTAAGAAAATATGAGAAATCTCAAGACAGATAGATTATAATTAAGTAAAGCCTATCACATTATCAATAAACTATCAACAGGTGACTGGAAAAAGAAAATGTGGTATATCTACACAGCAGAGTGCAGAAGGATGAACACGAGTCATCTGCAGTACAATGGATACACCTTTAGTCCTTAATCTTAAATGAAATAAATCAGACACACAAGCTTAAATACCACATGGTTCCTCTTATATAAGAAACCCAAAACATAAATAAAGAGCAAAATAAAAAGACAGATGACACAAACTGGGGAGATAGATCTTTTGCAAAAGGGAACCAAAAGATGGGAGGGAGGGGTGGGGAAGGGGATAAAGGAAGAATTTGGATGCGCCACATACGTGCACCCACTCCACGTGAGGAATGTGGCCATTACACATCGCAAACACGGACCAGTACAAAATTAAAACAAAGAGGAAGCAGCAAGGGCACTGACTACAGTGGCCTTCAGTGACAGGAAAAAGTCACATTAGCATTACCGCGTGAATACATTCAGAAGCAACCACTAAGAGATCTTCTCACATAACCTAAGCTCACGCGCACACACCAGCACACACTTTAAAAGCTAGAGTGAAGAAATAAGAGCATGCTGCACGGGGAATCCCTCCTCCAGCTGCAGCTACACGTCCAGATAGCAGTCAGTTTGCTCCCTGCGAATGCCCATTTAAATATACAGACAAGTGTGGGGTTACCTGATAATCTCTTATTTAAAAACTTCCTATTGGAACTGTCTTCAGATTTCTTCTCCAGAGTGGGCGGTGCAGGAAGCCCTTTGCCATTCAGCATCTGTCCAGGTGAAGGCAAGGTTGGCTTTGGTATCGAGGGGCAGTTAAGGCCAGGCTTGACCGAGGAACTCACAGTAGCAGGACAGCTCGGCCCCACTGCAGATTTCAGTAGTGTGCCGTCCATCTTTGGATGGATCTTCTCCACTTTCACAGAGGGTGTCATGCTGTGTGGGAGCAACAACACCTGCGCCTGAGTGCCCCACAGCCCCAGGCCAGGGCAGGGCCCAGGCAAGCCTCCCGGAGCCCCGGTAAGGGTCACACTTATTCCATCTCTAAGGATTGCTGGGTAACTGAAGTCCCCGTGGATCATCAATTTTACTTGTCATTCATCACTCTGGGAAAATTTTACACATGGACCTCGGAAACCACTCAGACCTGGCGACCAATGCAATTTCGGCAACAAGCAAGATGTGAAACGGCCTGAAAGGACCAAAGAATCCCTGAAGAACACTTAAGAGAATATCCTGTAAGAACCACTGATTTAAAAAAGGAGCCAACCAAACAAACCAAACTTCTGAGTGGGCAAATACTGTATTTTCCAAGAAATGTCACTAAAGACTTACACAGGTGCCTAAAACTGTATCCCTAAGGCAAGGCTCCTAGCAATGAGGAAGACCAAAGTTTACTTACTACGTGGCGTGTGTGTCACTGAAAGTGGAAAAAGGTTTCTATGGCAGAAGCTTAGAACCCAGGCCCCTGGATCACAGTGGGTGAGTGCTGGGGACCGGTGCCATGAACAAGCACTCACACCGCCATTGTACCTGGTAACCCCGATGCTAACAGGGGGCCTGGTCCTCATTGAAAGCCCTAGCTCCTTATGAAGATCTGGAATGATGAGGTTTTACAAACCACTCAGTGCAATATGCACTCAGGGCTGTTAAACTGACGGTGACTTACACGTCACACTGGCATTTTCTTTGGCTTTCAGACAGCTATAAAGGACAGAGAGCCAAGCTTCCTATACTGTACTCTGACAGGTGAGTGGGGGCTGGGGGCTCAGCACCAGGAAAACAGCCCCAAACGGCTGTATCCAGAGCAGCCTGACAGCAGCAGATGTGTTGGAAGACGGCAAGGCCTGGAGCAGCAGCAGGTGTGGGACCGCGCCTTGGGACTGAAATGTGCGGCACGGCCCCCACAGAGAGGCAGCAGGGAGGGACACCTGCCACCAGGCCGAGGGGTGCCCTGACAAGGCAAGGCTTCCATGGGATCCACGGAGGCTGCCAACTGCCACACCCACCTGGGAACCTACCGAGCCAAGCAGTGACGTTCTTTCAGCCCCCCTCAGCACTGCTGTGACACGAACCCCAGGCTGGGCGAGGATGCACTGCTTCCCTGCAGCACCTGGGAACCCCTCCCCTCCTGGTACCAGCAGGCATCATCTCAGAAACACCGCGGGCACCTGACAGGATCAAACTGAATACCCCAGTAACTGCATCTTGGCTGTTCCTCTTCGACCCCACCTGACCACTGCCCTCAGCTAGGAAGTGGCACAGGCAGGGTCTGAACTCTGGCCTATGTGACTTGAGGTCTTCTCAAAGCTCAACTCAACCATCTTTCTTTTTATTTGGAAAATGGAGACAACCACTGCCCACGCCCCAGGGATGCTGTGGTAATGAAATGACAAAGTACCCAAGCTGAGCTTCAGGAATTGGTGTAGTAAAGGACCATTAAATATGACTAACCTTATCAATGTTGCTATTACTGCTCTGAAAAGTCTCCTCGGACGAGACAGGGAAACAGGAAGAGTCAACAACTCAGACTCATTGCCCCAGGGGCTCACAGACACACTCACTAGGACGGTGTCGGCACATTCGTGTGTCCCAGTGGGGCAGGTGCAAACAGCCTCGCACCACACTCACATTCTGCTGTGCGGGCCTCTACTTGGCTGAACAGGGTGCATTGGCCTGGTGTTTCCCCGAAGCTGCGGTTTCTCTTTGGGTGACTTCAGCAACCTGGAACTGGAGGAGGCCGGGCTCAGAAGCCCTCCGCTGGAAGGGCGGCTGCTCCCGCTCACACTGCCTCCTTTGCTTTTGGACAGAGAAGGGAAGAAGGGGAATACTGAAGTGGGAGGGACGGCCAAAGAAGGCTTGGATGAGCCATGTCTTCTCTCTGAAAAGAAGAAGAGAAAAAGACACCATATTTCAGGCAAATCTCACTTGGGACTCCAGAAGAGTTCCCAGAAACCAGCACATCCAGGTCAGAGCCTGTCATTAGGTGAGAATGCGTGAAATGCAGGAGCTCTCAGAAGGGCTTAATCTGGCCACAGAGCTACACAGCATTCTAGGAACCAGGCCTCCAGCTTCTTGCTACCTCAGCATAATGCAGCTTATCACAGATGCCCACTAGGACACAAGACAACCTTCGACAGAAGCCAGACTGCCTTTCTGGTTCTGTAGGCTAGAAATGAACCTCACCAGCTCCAACTTGCATTCAGAAAGAGGAAAATGATTCACTCCTCTGCAGGTCTCTGCTAATTGACACTGCATGGAAATTCTTTCTTCCTTTCTCTTTCTAGCGTAGCACCTCTTCAATTTTCAAAGTAGCACGATCTTCAGTTTTTTGGTTGTTTTTTGTTTGTACCAGGAATCGAACTCAGGGCCTTATGCTTGCCAGGCAGGCGCTGCATCACTAAGCGGCATTCCCAGACCTTAAAGTAGCACAGTCTTAATAAATAAGTTGTACCTTCTTTTTTTCTATCATTACCCACCAGCAAATGACACCAAGTAAGAATGTTTCTAGGGTTCTCTTGTCATTCCTTAAGAATCTGTGCTGAAATTTTCCAGTGAATCATTTCACTTTTTTCTTTAATTATCTCCCTTGACTACAGATGGCATAGCTCTGGTTCACACCACTGAGATGCCAAAGGCGCAAGACAAAAATACCACAAATAGCTGTGCCTGTTTTTTAAACCAGGAAGTAATGCGTGGTTAAGGGCAGACTACAAAGCTTAAGACTAGCTCTATCCACTGAAGAATCAAGTTTTCCTGGAGGAAGGTAATCCACACTACGATAAATCAAGAGCTGTTGAAAAATGTTACCATTGGAAACAGGTTAACTACTAGTAACTATTTGTGACAGCAACTTAGTGGCTGACTTCAAATATATTCGTAATTTAAAATCACACAATTCTTTAACTCTAGGTCTTCCATGCCACCCAATATGACCTGTCCCACTGTGAGAGCTGGATGTGTACCCAGAACATTAACCATGTTAGAAGAAGGGACTACAGCCATGTTTTGGCGGCTCATCTCCAGAGCCACCTTCAACAGTGCATAGCCTTTCGGGGGATGCTGTGGTGACTTCTTCCTGGAAAGCCACTGGCTAGCAATGCTTTATGAGGAACTCACAAGCCTGGTGCACAGCAGGCCAGGCAAAATTCAAATTCTCCAAATCAACCACAAAAAGTCTATAATCAAGTTAGGAAGGCTAAAGTGGGAGTAATTATAACAAAAACATGTTTATAGTTTTGCTTCCTGCTTTGGAGGGGAAGAGCTTCCATCAGCCTGTCTCTCATCTCCCTTTCTTTACAAGGCAGGCCAGGAAATAGCTCTTCACTTGACATTTCTAAGACTGGTGTGGCTTTTCTTTGGAAAAAGAGTGATTTTTTTCAAAAGGCCCTGCACCAGTGGTTCTCAACCTTGGCTAAACACAGAATGGCCTACGGACTTTCAGAATACACTCATGCATGTATCCTTCACTCACACATGGTGTTTGGGGGTCCTAAGTGGGGCTGTGGATCCACACTCCCACAAGCTGCCCTGCATGACACTACCGTGCAGTCAAGGCTGTCAGCCTATCCTAGACCAAGCAAATGCCTCAAGAACCATGACTTCGTCGAGTAAGTCACATCTGCATGGCTCTGAAACACATGGCTGTGGCACTATATACAAGGCCGTCCAATAAAAGTTCACCACTACTGCTCATCCTTAACAGTGCGTTCCAAACTCCTGCCAGCTGCAAACTACTTCCATCGTTCTTACCAAAGCCACATAAAATATCGAATAGTTTCTCTGGTGTGAGAAGCTGAAAGTGTAAATGAGGATTAAAATGTGTAACAGATAATGTGAAACAGGAAGAAAAGGTCTAAAGGGGAAGGGGAAGTGGGAGGGGTAGGGAAAGGAAATGAGGAAAAGGAATAAAAATATAAAAGGAAAAAACGGAAACAAAATCTTTGTAAATAGGGAGGGGTGGAGGGGGTGAAGGGACGGCAGGGGAATGGGGAAAGATAAGAACCAAGATACATTGTGAAAGGGTACAAATTCCCAAAGATGAATGTCATCATACTGTCTACCTAAAATGTACCAATAAAATGAATGAATGAAAAAATAAGTCTGCATATAAAATAGCAAGGACATTATTATGCTAATAAATGCAATTTAAATTTATAAATACTGTTTTTAAAAAGTCAGCATTTTTCTTCAAATTATTTTCAACTCTTTCATTTCTTCTTCCTTAGTCTACTTCTACCAAATCTCTCTTGGAGGCATTCTTGGTACTGTAGACAGGACAATTCTCCACACAGGATTTCAGAACAGTTCGCATTCTTGGCCCTCCACACACGTAATGATGTGCCCCTTTGCCAGGACATGAAAACCTGAACACCAGCCCTGTCAGTTCAGGTGCACTTCAGAGTGAAGCAAAATATCCCCACCCTCAACTGAGAGCTATTTTCCCAAGGCCAGATACACACAAAACAGTAGATTCAATGAGCTTTCTGTATGACTTTCTGATAAACATTAAAATAACAAAATAATAAAAATTATTTGTACCCATGGTCATCTGCAGAAAGTATTTATGTTATACCCTGAGTAGAGCACTAAAGAAATAATTCCATCTGTGTTACAAAGAGTGGGGGAAAAACCCAGCTGGAACTGTGAACTTCTGAGAAGTATGCTCCTTTTATTCTCTAGGCATCAGAATTCTCAAACAGGAGCCAGGGATTTAGCTCAGTGGTGGTGCGCCTGACTGGCAAGCACAAGAAAAAAAAAAAAAAAAAAAAAAAAAAAAATTTTCAAA
>NW_022900940.1:47036274-47070760 GCF_012274545.1 Fukomys damarensis | reverse complement strand
AAAAAAAAAAAAAAAAAAAAAAGAATTCTCAAACAGGTGTCTCCGAACAAATATCTCAGCTTATGGCAGTTCAAGTTACAATTTTTCAGTTTTATGATGGTGCAACAGAGACTGCATCCACGAGAGCTGTCCCTGTCTCTTTCTGGGCCAGTGGCGCATGGGACACTCCTCTTTCTTGAGGTGGGACAGTGAGGAGAACCACAGCCCCAGTCAGCACCTGATCACGTGGGAAGCAGCCCCCAAGTCCCAGTGTACTGAGACCTGACACCAGAATGTCTGGTAGGTTCAGTGTGCCGACACAGTCTTGACTGAGATACAGCCCCATCATTAGTCAAGCAGCATTTGTACTTTCTCTTAAGATCAAATGATTAAATAAAATTTCCAATCTAATAAAATACAATCAAGTCTGCTATAACGGTTTTTTAATTAAAAATTTTTAAATAATGCCTGTTTTGAGAATGCAGATTTATTCTAAAGCCATGGATATAATGAGAGACAACTGGGCCATAATGACACTTTGCCTCTGATTTTGTTTGGAAGTAATACTAGGTGGGTGCAGAAAGCTGTACCTGGCTGAACCAACCACGGGGAGTCTGAGGGGCGAGCGTCTCAAACAGCCACCACCCACCTCAGGTCGCCATGGCTGTGAAGGCCACACCCACCCACACCCGTGTTACAGCTTGCAACCCTCCCCCTGCCCACTTCATTGGCAAATGCCAGTTCTTTTCAAGATAAACTATCATTTTACTCTAGTCTTCATGTGCTTTCTTACCACTTGACATGTAAGACTATTTTCCTCAGGTTCCTGTCTTCCTGTGTTGTCACCAATGAAGTTGGAGTGTTGTGCCCTAACCCATTTTCCCATAGGCCTTATGTGGTTTTTATTGCACAATTTTGCATAATGCAGTAATTTTTAAGGAACAAATGTTGTGTTATAGCAGAACTGACTGTAACTTCAGGCTTGTCCTTTCAACTTTTCATTCTCATGACAGTTTCCAGGGTGTGTGTGTGTAACTAAAACTGAGGCTGAAAAGCGCCAGCTTAGATCCCTGTCATGCCGCTGAATTAAGCTGTTCCATCACATCAAGAACCGGTAACTTACTCTGTGAACAGGACAGCATCTCACAGGATTTCTTCTCACAGGACGGAAAAGAACCAAATTTTATTACAGCTGAGTTGGACTCCCCACATCTTTTCCTGGTTTTTTGTAAGATTTTTAAACTGAACTTGCAGCTGTTAAAGTGTATTCCAAGACCAAAAGAGAACTGGGTAGCTCCTGGGCACAGCGAGGGACCCCAGGGCAGGAGGACAGAGTGGTGGCCAGATGCTAAGCATGACTGCAGTGCAGTTCGCTGAGGAGTTGTTTTCAAAGCACTGCTCTCTCTAGGAGCTGGCAGTGTCCCAGAAACAGCACACTCTGTTCCTGAATGAGGAGGTCCTGTGAATGGCTCCATCCAGGGAGACACAGGCAGGCAGACCGACTCAGACCAATACAGACACCAGCGCTCAGAGCAGAGCCAGGGCAGACACAGTGACTGTAGGGGGGCAGATAAACAGACACAGGGAGGAGGAAGGAAAGAGAGGAAGAGGGAAAGGGAAAGAAGGGGCAGGGAGGGGAGTGAAGGTCAGGGGGAGATGCCTCTAGCCATCTTCCCTTCCTGTCTGAAAGGCAAGGTCTGGATGAGAGGCAGGGGGAGGAAGGAGCCTCTATAGATCTTCCAAAATGGAAAGCAACTAAGAATAATGACTGTGCTTATAAATCTAAATTCATGCTGAGATTAAGAAAAAAAATCAAGTCTTAGACATAGACACAAACCAGGAGAAGCGCAAAGCAAAATTTTTATGTCCTAAATACTGCTTTGAAAAGAACTAAAAGTATTTTAGCGTACAAAAGTGTTAAAACTGAGACACTAACCTAAAAATTAGTCAAAGCAAATTGTAACTCCAAATGCTATCATGCATGCTTGAAAAGCATCCGGAAAGATATATGGCAAGCTTTTTAAAAAGCAGCTCTCTCACCAGGTGTGGTGGAGCATGCCTAGGATCCCTGCACTCTGGGAGGCTGAGGCAGAAGTACTGTCAAATTTGAGCCTAGGGTGGGAAATTCAGTGATTTAGCAAGACCCCAGCTCAATTAAAAAAATACAGAAAGGGCTAAAGATATACTTCAGTGCACAGGCCTTGGGTTCAATCCCCAATGCTTCCTCCACAGTGCCTAGGTCTATTCTTTAAAACTTTCTACCTTTTTTTTTGGAGACAGGTAGTGCAAGCTGGTCCTGAACTCACTGTGTAGCCCAGGCCGGCCTCCAACTGATAGCAATGCTGCCTCAGCCTCCTGAGTACTGGGATTACAGGTGTGAGGCACCACACCCAGCCTGTATTGCTTAATTTTTTTTGTAATAGATAGATTTGGACTTCCTGTCTCAGTTTACACATTTCAAAATAAAGCAAGGCACACTCACTATCATGTCTGAGCAGTGTACCAATCTGTGCCACTCTCATGGGCACCATGCAAGAGGGGCTAAGGGCTGGGAAAATCTACAAAACACTCAGTGATCTTTTCTTATATCATATTAAATCTTTCTTCGACTACCTTTGATAATCCAAACAAAGAAATACAACCTTCAACAACAGCAGCTGCTGTGCTGGAACCATGCGGCTGGTATTCTGCTGGAGATTTACAGGAATCATCTCATCCAGGTCTTCCCAACCATCTTCCCAAGGAACAGATACTGTTACTGTCTCCACCTTCCCGAGGAGGAAGCCAAGGCTTCAAAGCACTTCAGAGTAAGGTGCTCAAGTCACACAGCTCGTTAGGAGGTGGAGGCGGGGTGAGTCTCAGCAGCCACGGAAAAGCACAGGAAGACCAGCCACACTGAGCAGTGCCATCAAAGCTGGGCCACATGGTACAGAGGCAGGAAGAAGGGAGCGGCAAAGGGCACAGCTGAGGCATAGGTCAGCAGAAGCCCTTTTCCCAAAGGCTCAGCAAAAGCAGGCTGTACAGCAAAAGTCTGCCTGCATGGGCTGCTGGTGACAATTTTTTGGTAAATTTGGGGTGGGAATTTAGAATCCGATTAAGGGAAATCCAGGTTTTTGGATTCCATCTTTCCATGTGGAAATCTCTATCCTAAAGGTCAACCACGAATGTCAGCCAGCGTGGGCCTCCCCGCTTTGTCAGGGGTTTCAGTGGGCTGTCTACCTGGCTTGGCCTGCGAACTGCTCAGAAGAGCACATCTCCACGGGGCTATGAGATGAGCAGCAAATGCCTGCCCCAGAGGGCTCAGCACCACCCCACAAGCCATACTTTTAGTTTGTCTGCTCATGTAAGCTTGGCTTCGCAGTCTTCCTAAGGGCTGTGAAACCAGCCTGAATAGAAGCCAAAGTAAAATGAAAACACTTGGTTTTTAGAGCACCTGAAAACAGCAAGAACATGGGTTCCCATCCTTACTCTGTCAGTCATTAGGTGGGCAGCCGCCCAGAAAGTCCTCTTCCACCAAGTCTCCAGCCCATGACACGCTAGAGGGAGGCTCTGGAACCACAAGCAGGCAGCCGAGACATGCCTGTCGGCTGGGCTGACATGAGTTACAGCCTTGCTTCTTGGACTTGGAAGACTTCTGCCTACCAATGCAGAGAGGTGTCCCTCGGGAACACACCAAACCACCTTAGTCTCTGTGCTCTTCTCCATTGTGTAAGGGGGTAGCATATGCATTTTTAGACACGACTTATGATGGGGTCACATCAAGTAAAGCTGGGCTAAGCCAAAGCCATGCCCTTAGCACACCTACTGAACACAGCCCTGAGCGCCGCCCCGCACTGCAGCATCTCAGCAGTGTGCCCTGTGACTGGGAGCTCCCAGCCTGGCCAGGCAGCATTCCACTGCACACCACTGGCCCAAGGTTCCACATCACAAGTGCAGTTTCTGTATGTATGGTTTTCACATCATCATAAAGCTGAAAAGCCCCAAATTAATCATAGTTAGGTCGGGGACTGTCTGTACGGACCTTTTCTCAGACAAGAGCTCAGGGGATCAGCGTTTAGAATTCAATTAAAAAATGAATAAAATCACACCAAACAAAATAAGATGCTCATTCAAGCTAAAATTACTTAAATTAAAAGTTGGCTTATTTGCGCACGCCTGTAATCCCAGCACTCGGGAGGCTGAGGCAGGAGGATCGCTGCGAGTTTGAGGCCAGCCTGGGCTACACAGTGAGTTCCCGGTCATTCTCAACTACATAGTGAGACCCTGTCTCAAAAATTAAAAAAAAAAAAAAAGTTGGCTTATTTTCCTGACAACACTCAGGAAACAATGAGGAAGATCTACAGGCAGAATGCAATATGAAGGAGGCCAAGTCTCAAATCAGGTGATAAGCCCACAGCCAGACACTTTAGTCATACCATTTGAGTAATGATCTCTGAGCCCCGCAACTTTCCTTTCAAGTAAACTCATACTTCTGGAGAGGTTCCACCATGTAAGGTTAGGGTGCACTCTGCATACAAAGGCTTTACAGCCGGGCCTGCTGGTGTACACCTATAATCCCAGCACATGAGAGGCTGAGGCAGCCTGGACTACACAGCGAGATGCTGTTTCAAAATAACAAAACAAAACAAACAAACAAACAAAAAAAGGCTTTATAAAAATACCAGTACATGCCTCAAAGGATATATAATTTCATGCAGTCTCTGACAGCCCCATTCCAAGAATACCCAATAATCACTCATTCAAAATAAAGATTATTAATAATAAAGCTTATATATGGCTAAAAAATATAAATACCACCATGCGTGGTGGTGTATATACCTGAGGCCGAGGCAGGGAGATCATAAATTCATACCCAGCCTGGGCAACTTCATGAGATGTGCTCATGTCCCTAGGTTCAATCACAGACAGATAGACAGACAGACAGACAGACAGACAGACACACACACACACACACACACACACACACGTGCAGAGCAAAACACAGGTAAACACACTCAGAGTCTTTGATCAGGCATAGCAATAATGTACCGAAAGCTCAGTTTAGAGCCTCTAGGTCATTCGTGAAGCCTCCCCTTCACAGCATCAGACTTCCTGGGTCCGGGCTGTGCTCTTAGGAAGCTCCCGTTCTACTTACAGTCAGGCTTCGCTTATGGGCTGCCAAGTACAGCTTGTGAAGTGTCAACTGACATCATCTGTCTGTCTTAAAGACTATGACCCTGAGAGACAGCCAAGATCAGGACAGAGAAGACAGGAATCAAGACGTGTTTGTTTTTAATTCCTGGAACTCCTTATCTTACAAACCAACTCTGCACTGCAGCCATATTTCCTCTAAACCTTTGTCATTCACAACTGGATTACAGTGTGGACCGTTCATCATTTGGACTAAGGTCTGAACTCTTATTTACTAAATGAACACCACAGCCAACTAGACACTGTCTAGTCAAGTACTGTCCCTAGCAGTGTCTGAGACAATGACCTTAGCTTTGATACAGTAGTCAATACTTTCCCTAGTAACTATTTAGAAATATTTGGCATACCATTTAAGACTACATGGACTACATGAGGACATCAAGCACTTAATAACTTTGCTGTCAACTTTTCCTGTAAAATTTTCTTACACTTTTTTCAAAGCACTCCTACGTCCCTGGCCAGCTAGTGCAGCCCTACTCTAATAGTTTGCTTCTACTGGTTCTTCCAACCTTACAGCTGCTTTAGATCTAACTACTTGAGGTTTATCAGGCACATGATTGAGACTGCTCTAGTGAAAGCAAGCACAGTCTAACTGCCAAAAGAGGAAACAAACCAATGGGTCTATCCCCAGAACGGTCAAATCTCAGACTGGGGAGACCAGAGCTGACGTCTGACACATGGGCCCTCAGAGGACAATTGACCAAAGCGGGCTGGCAGGGCTGGCAGACGGCTCAGAGACGGCTCTAAGCTAAGGATGGCACTGGAAAACTGAGAAAAAGTTTTTTCCACAAAGCACTTGGCATCATTTCCACTAGACAGAGTCGACTGAAAAGGACGATTTCAACACCAGCCGCCCTAACAAATGAGTCTCCAACTAATTTGCCAAATGCATTGCTCCTTCCCCCAGTGCTGAGGTGCCTTGACATAAAAAGGTAAGACGCAAGTGCAGAAAGAGAGTCGCTTACAGCACACAGGCCACTTGAAACAAGTTTTTACCAAAGGTCTGTAATCAAATGATTGAGCCCTTCAAGTCAGTGCTTTCTGACAGAAATGAAGGCCACACGAACGCACCGCTCCCCTGGCATGTGCACTTCCCCCGGCAGGGCGGGCACTGCAGCATGCCCATTCACACTGCAGCAGGAGAGCAGATCACAAAAGGCAGATTACAGGGAGCATGGGGGAGGGACAGGTCTGAATAGATGGTAAATAATGTTGCTAGGAAAAGAGCAGAAATATGGCAACCTCAAATAATCTTCTAGCCAGGAATTCCTCCCAAGAGGACTGTCCTTTCAGAACTTTGCTTTCAAGTATGTGAAATACAAAAACCTTACTATCTAGGGGGTATTCCTCCTCTGCCTACTGAACTTGTAGCTCTCCGCAAACATTTATAAAAGTCCTTAAAAAAACAACAACAAAAACCCAAATGCTTTCCTGAAAGGGACGGAAGGACAAGGTGGGGTAATGAATGTTGTAACAGTCATCTCTGTGGCTGCGAGTCTAACATCTCTCCCTCCTCCGTAATCACTGCAGTAGACCGCTTGGCTTGTCCTGCGGAAAACTGAACAGCTGAATTGGCCAGCTGGCTTTCTGAAGGGCCTCCTGACTAGTTTCCTGCAATTTTGCTCAAGGTGCAGACTCTGACCCTAGTGCTAGAATATTCTCAGGCAGGCACAGGTGCCTACACACACACACACACACACACATACACACACACACCCCCACCCACCCCCACACCCCCACAACCTTTTGGAAAACAGCTGTTACTGCTTGGAACAAAACAACCACTGAACTGATTATACTACCTGAGACCCTGGTGTCAGGCTTCTGACTACATGTATCCCCTCACGAAAAGCGCCATGGATGACACTTCCACTTGGCTAACAGCCTCGAGGCCTGCATGGCGTCACCAGAATGACTCCCACAGGACAGCATCCATCACTGGGCCTGAAAGAAGTGTGAGCTCCCGACCCGACGGTGCACACCGTCTGGGGGCTTTCACCCGCCACCTCTTGCCCACCCTGCATCATGCGTAATGTTCTGCTCCTCAGGTTCTTCCATGCAAGAAGAACAGGAAGACTGTGCGTGTGTTCTGGTAAACTCTAAACTCCATCAGCCTGTAGCTATTTTCTGATTAAATCCTCTGTTAAGCGGGAAAGCACGCTACAAATTTAACAACTTTCTATAAGGTACAGCTGTCAGTTTGTTATCCCATTGGCAATCCAATTAGGCAGCAATCACACTCAGCCCTTAGGGAGGCGAATCCACAGTCCCATTTTAGGTCTGTGTCACTGTTCTCCCAAATGAAAGATCCAGGGCTATCACCAAAATACAAAAAGTTTTAAAACAAAACTATGCTTTTACCACTCCAATCCAGTTTTCATATAGTCAAGCAGGGACAAAGAATTAAGAAAACCTGGTAAAATGCAAATTCAGAGGAGTTCTGCTGTTTTGTTCTTTAAAATGGAAACGTCTGTGCAGGAACCTGAACAGGGATCCCCATCTTCCTGGCCCAGAGGGAGCAGCAGTTCCAAGCTGTGGCAGAGTGAAAGCACCATCTGCTGAAGATGCTGTGCTTGGTCTGTCACAATCCCTACCCCTCCGCTCCTGGCCTTGCATCCTTTTTCATCTTCCCTCACTCTGGATGGAAGAGGGAAAAGACCCTGAATGAGGTAGCAACCAACACCTCACACTGAGCACGCAGCTAGAAGACCTCCTCACTGAGCATTCTGTTGATAAGAAACAAATGATTAATTACTTAACAGCACTAATGTTTCAGTGAGTTTGCAGCATTTTTTAAAAGAGACAAACAGTATCTGCTCCACCTGCAGGCCGAAGATGTCAACAGATAAAACATCAGAAGTGATAGGCAAAAATGAAACCAGAAACAGCAAAATTAAAACTACCTGACAAGAGTTGTTAGAAAAATCATAATCAATAGCATGTGATTAAAGGCTTAAGACTTATTTTTATTTATAATCCTGCAACTGGAGAGCTAAGTTTCAACCCCAGCTAAAGCCATACAAGTTCACTGTTGCAGGCAGCATGAAATTTGAACCCAGGGACAGAACTCAGCCGTCATCCCACTCCCTGCAGGAAGACAGAAGGCATGATAGGCACCAAAGCAGCGTGGCTCCCCCCGCCATGTCCAGAGCACCACGGAAAAGAATGGTCTTTTCTGGCCCTTGGTCCACAATTACATTTTTATACACTCAATTTACATTACTGAATGACTTCCCAGGGTGACTGTGTTTTGAAGTTGTTCTTCCTCTTGACAGTGTTCATTTGAAACTGCTGTAGATCTGAAGTATCTGACAAAACAGCTTTCAAACACATTCTACAGGAAACACAGCACACTGCCTGTCATAAAACCTCACTTACCACAAGATAAAAAAAAAACAAAAAAAAACAAAAAAAGAACCAGTTACAGGGCATTACAACGGCCCTCCATTTTTAGAGCACGATGTAACCGATGTGCGATATGGGAAGCTATGTATGATATAAACCCTAGCGTTTTGTTGAGTTAATAGCAAACTCTACTCTGGCCTGCATTTGAACTTTGGCCAGATCACTCAGGTGACATTTCAGCATGGCTCCCATGGACAGCCTGCAGCAGCTACTGTCTTGTTGTGGTTCCCCACTCTGATCACCAGCTCTCCGGAGCTCTCTCCCTCCAGGCCTGCTGGCAGGGCAGGACAAGCGCCAGGCTGGCTGAAAGAGGCCTGCACGAACTCTTCCTGACTCTGCTCGCTATGTAATGCTAGCAAGCCCTCACCCACTTCTGCAGGATCATCCAGAACTGGGCCTCCAGCCAAGCTCAGCCTCGGAAAACTTACCCAGTGGAGCTTTCAGCTCCCGAGCAGAGGAAGCACTGCTCTGGAGAGGCATCTGGTTACCTTCCATTCACAGAAGCCGGTTGTGCTTCAGTGCACACTTGCTACTGCAGGCTTGCATCATGATTTGGTTCTGTCCACCAGCTCCAAGTATGCTCCGTGTTTGGGCTTATGTAACATTTGCTACTACTGTAAAAAGCACTTGAATTACAAAGGTCCTGGCAGATCAACAGAAATGGGGGTGGAGTCTAACTTCATCTAATATGGTCATACCAGGCGTCCTGGCTGGTGTAAATTAATCCTTCCATTTGAAAGGCAATTTGCCAGAACTGGAGAAGCCAGAATTTATAAATTTAACCTGCTAAAATTTGAAATACACCCGAATTTTTCTGAATAGCTTTAAAGTGACACTGCTACTGCCAAGTATGTCAGAAAATGTACCCATCTAATTATGAAACCTACATTTTAAGTCTCAGCAGATCTTCAGCAGCCTTTCTCCACATTTTATTTCTCCTGTATTATCCATACTTAGTAAACTTAAAAAAAGTTTGTTAGACATACTTTTCCTTCTACATCTAGTAACAAAAATCGTGACCCATTTTCTGTACATATTTTCAAAATGTACATCATTTCACATTCTGCAGTTTCTCCAAAATTTGGTGTTTAATTACTGGGAATTAATCACTGGGATTTTCTATGCTTTTAATCCAAATTTTCTCTAAGTGCCCCTTGTAAAGTGTCCGTGTCCTATCTCAGATCTATCATCCTGCCCCACGACTCCGCCTCCTCCTGGTAACAGGTGAATCTTAGTGTCAAAAGACATGGAAAAACTGCCAGCTGATCTAAGTTTGAATAATAATGGATGGCTCAGATGCCTAACAGACCACAACAAACACTTTAAAAGGTGAAAAGAAGAAGGGAAGGGAGTACAGTATCCCATCCTCCGACACAAAATATTTGCCAGAATCATGAATTACATGCACGGGAGTGATTTTACCTGGAAGGCACAAAGAGGTTTGAGGCACGGGAAATTGCTCACACTGGACCAGACATAAATCTAAGTTGATGCTGCTTTATTTCCACGGCAAGCACCCGTTCCAATGTGCCTGTGACGGTAAGAGCAGGCACCCAGCCCATCCCCCAGTTTCTTACCACCTCAGTCCAGTACTCTGCAACCACTGTGGCCCCTACAATCACCAGAGGAGCACAAAGGGTCACTGTAAGCAGCCCTGGGAGCACAGGGTGGGCTCAGTTCTCCCCTTCCTCTCTCTAGAGGTAGCTAGCAAAAGTAAGGATTTCAGGTTAATTCAGGAAGAAGTTCCTTTCTGCACAATCTGAACGTCACAGCTCTTATATTACTGCTCACTCCCCAAGGGGCAGCTGAAGCGTCTCCCTGATGACACCACTGCAAAACAGCAGAATAAAGAGCCTTTCTCAGCCAGGCTTGACTCCTCAGACTGGCCACGAGTCTCTTCCGGCCTCCCAGCACAAAAACGCCTGCCTCTCTGGCGCTCCCTCTACACTCGGTGAAGAGTACTAGCGAGGGAAAAATTGTGAGAACCAGGGGATCCACAACCATTTTGGCAATGAAGTTCTGTAATTCTGAGGAAAATCAGTGTGAACTGGGGCAGATGTTCTTAAACACTACAAACACACAATTACATGTAATTAAATGTAGTTAAATTAAGAGAAATAATTCGAATTTATTTTTGCCACCTGTGTCAGGAAAGGGACGAATGGTAGTGTAGTTCAGGAAAATGTAATTTCATACACTAAGAATATATACTGGAAATAAAGCAGCTTAGATTAAAGTTTTAAATACTCAGACATGCCTCTCTTAATTCCCTGAATAAAATGTATACGCAAATTGTTCTGCTTGGAAAGCATTATTTTTTTCTTTAAATTATGTCCCAATATCCTATACACGTAAGGTTTATTTTGATACTAATTTAACAATGATTACTCACGTTTAGGTGTATGTGTGAGATGTGGCCATATGTCTTTTTTCCTACGAAAATAATTAACATACTAAAAAGATTACAAACTAAAACATCCTTTTAATACAGTAACATCCATGTGCCGTGCAGACCAAAAATCACATCGACTGCAGTTTGAATGGTGTGCACAGTGGTTTTACTCCGGTACAGAGAGAATCCTGAAGAATTCTTGTGTTAATGAGTTAGCTCAGCAGCAGCCGCTGGGCAGGCTGCGCAGTGGACTTGCGTAGAGGGACAGGGCATAGCCAGCTTGCAGCTGCAGTCTAGCACTTCCGGGGAGTAGCCATGGGGAGCAGACTTCAGTCTTCACCTGGCAGCTGTTACTATCTCCTCCCACAGGGCCTGGGTGGGAGTAGGCGAGGTAATGCATGGAATGCAATGCTTAGCACAGCTCTGGTGTTTGACAACTGCATCTATGATGATTACGACCAAGGAAAACCTGGAGTTAGGTATCATTTGAGAAGAAGGCAGAGTAACAGGGAATCAGAAAGAGGTTCACTACTAAAATCAGTCAAGCCCTCCACAAATCCTGGGATTTCCCAAACTGAAGGCCTGAGAGGCCAGGAAGGGTGTCACTGCTCCACAGGGCAACAAACACACTGTTGGCAGTTATGAAATACTGTGTTCCATCACCAGTAGTAGCCAGTTCTCCATTTTACAGACACACAAGCCTCCACTAACCCCATTTCACTGTCTCAGCAGGCCGGGCGAGTTATAATTGGCCTTAATTGGCACTTACAGGAGCTTTAACATTCCTTACCTGCTGCCAAGGAGCACTTGAGAGGAGAAGAAAGTATTTTCAAACTTGGAAATACCGAGCAATTCATTCAGCTGAGGTCCTGGAAGCCTGCTATCCAGAATCAGATTAGCTTCACAAGAAATGTTGCTCTGTTATTATCCAGTACTCATTGGGTACTCAGGATGGATTAGGAGAGGTGGAAGATGAAGTTCAAATGGGATAATTCACCTGGGGGCCGCTAGTACACGGCAGCCTTTCTCTGGCTAGCATCATCTGACTCATGGTGGATGGCTCTTAGGAGCTCAGCCACACTTCATGTGTGTACGGCAGGCAAATGCAGTGTGTCTGCGTGGCCTGATTTATGTGGGCTTTGTGTGAACCCTGGTCTGACCTTAACCCAGTCCATTACTTGATACAAGAGATGAACACCGTTAAAAGGCAAACAATTACACAAATTGCAAAGAAGATGGCGAGATCAGAAATAAGATCAGCCTTACTTTTTCCTTGGCCCTACAATTAATCTCACACACAACTGTTATCTTGTAGGAGGCTACATATTTTGCAGACAGGAATTCTGGCTCAAGAAACTAGGTTTCTTCCCTAATGCAAACTCCACACAGAATAAATTGCCTATATTCGCTTAAATGAATATTTTTTAAAAAATCATCACTCATTTTGGCATATTACCCAGTTTTACAAGACATGTTCTATACTGGTAGTTAAAAAAAGTTTATGCTTGTCTGAGAGATTTTCTTCAGAGTCAAATTAAAATGAACAATATGGGTGGCCTAAGAAATACTGTAAGAGGCTTTAGAAAAATGGGAAAAAAAAAGCCTAATACAACATTGGCTTCTGGTGGGGAAATTTTTCTATAGGGCTGGTAGAGGAACAAGCACAGGAGATGGGGTCTACTGCTTTGTTCACAGGACAGAAGGCAAGAAACAGAATAAGAGCAATTTGTATTTTTGAAAAGAATACAGATCAAGAACTCTTATCTTGTATAATTAGGGGCTTTCTGCTTGTATTTTAACTTATTTTAAAGTGATACAATTACTTTCTCTGATTTTTTTAAAACTTCCAAACACACAAGGTGAAAATGTATAAAACTACTGTTTTATTTTGAGAACTGCTGTCTTGACAATAAATTGTAGAAGTAAACTTAAAGACTAAGATCTCTACATACCCAATGAGGGATGGAGAGAAAAAGAGCTAAGCCCAGCCCTGGTTCTCCTGCCCCTACCATTTTGTTTACTGGCCTGGATTCAATAAGCACTGGAGTAACCATTCCAGCCAGGTGCAGGTACTACTGATTAAAGAAGCAACCAACACTCCCCCTTCCGGTCATGCATGAGACCACAGCCTACCACAGTTCAAAGAGGAGGCGTGTGTGCCTTAGTCAATGTGTACAAATTGGTTCTGAGAAGTGACTGTCACAAAAAAATGCTTTTCAGCAAACATAACTAAAATATGGATTTTTGGCTTGAATTTTCCCTTAATATCTGAAGCACAGCCATTTTATAACAGCTAGTAACTTCTCTGTACACAACATAAAAGTGGCCTTGGTGGGTATCAATTAAGTACATGTGTCAGTCTAAAAAATTATCGATTTGTCGTGTTTCCCTTCACACAGAAAATCAATACGCTGCAACAACTGACAGACACTTCAAAAGAAGGAGGGTCTTTAAAAGTACTGCATACAGGGCCAGGGATTTAGCTCATTGGTGCCACCACCTTCCTTGAAAGTGCAAGGTCCTGAGTTCGATCCCCAGTACCAAGTAAAAAAAAAAAAAAAAAAAATCTGTCTACAGAAGTGTGATGGCACCGGCCTGTGACCCCAGCACTCTTGGAGGCTGAGGCAGTAGTTAGATCAAGCTCAGCCTGGGCACTTAGTAAGACCATGGCGCAGAACTGAAAAAAAGAAAGGAGGGTGCTTGAGATGTAACTAAGTACAAAGGCCCTAGGTTTAATCCCTAGTACCAGGGGCTGGGGTAGGGACAGAAACACAGCACTGCAAATCTAAATGCCCACCCATAGGGAATTGGTTAAAATAATTAAAATACATTCAGAAAGTAGAATAATAGCCTTAAAAACTAAACTAAAAATAAAAAATAGCATCATTAACACACAACATGCATTAATATGCAAAATATTTAAGATAGATTATGAAGTTAAAAAAGGAAATTTATCACAACTTAATTTTTCATGCGTGTGAAGGGAAATTCTGCAGGCAGAGTCCAGGACTGTCCCAGAGGCTTATACACAGGAGACCACACCACCGGAGGTAAAGGCACTCTGCTCAGTCTGATGGCACATTTACACTTCTGTTGTTAGCTGTGTGCTGAACAGTACATTACTACTTCAGTCATAATAACAAGCCAAAATGTACTTTTTGAAAAACCAGAAAACTCTTCTGATGGAGTGGGGATGGAACCCAGTGCCCTGCACATGCTAGGCAAGTGCAGTGAGTTACAGGCCTGGCCCCTCAAGAAAATTCTAGTTAACCCGTGAGGTCATGAAAAGTCTCAGGAAAGTACACACATTCTCTTTTGTTTCATGGCTTTTATGACTAGATTACTGCTCTGCTGAAAAACAAAAAAATTTAAAAAAGAAATGACCCCAAAATCTGTCATTACTAAAATAATTATTTTCTACCCCCACAAGCTTTAGAAAATGTCTACTGATTGAATAACACATCAAGGCTTCCCATTCAGGTAGAGATACCTCATTAAAAATAAATGTTGCTGGGCGTGGTGGCACATGCCTGTAATCCCAGCACTTGGGAGGCTGAGGCAGGCGGATCACTGTGAATTCAAGACCAGCCTGGGCTACATACTGCGTTCTATGTCAGTCTCAACTACACAGTGAGACCCTGTCTCAAAAAAAAAAAAGTCCAGGGGGCTGGGGATTTAGCTCAGTGATTCTGGTGCCTGCCTGGACCTGAGTTCAATCCCTGGTACCAAAAAATAGATAGATAGATAGATAGATAGATAGATAGACAGACAGACAGACAGACAGACAGACAGACAGACAGACAAACAGATTTCCATATACTAATTAAAAGTACCACCCCATGGTCCTCAGCTGGCTGGAGCCCAAGCCCTGAGAGTCTCCACCTGCTTTTCCCACAAGGCTTCTGCGGCCATCAGCCAGCCCTGATGGTTCTGTGCTTCATGCAGATTTGAGTCTCTTCACACCTCTCAGGCCTGATGCCACAATCTAAATCTAAGCTTTCTCTTTCCATCCAGCTCTTCCCTTACCTGGTGCAAAACAGCAGCTACTGCTTCCCGCTTCGCTCCCACACCTGCCCACTATGTCCCACAGAGTCACCCTGATCCAGATTGTGACAGCTGCTGGCAGAGTCCCCCAGTGACTTCCATGCCTGGCAGGCTCGCTTCTCCAACCTCAAGCAAAGCCCTGCCTCTCTGCACGTTGCTCTGCTCTGTCCAGGCCCTCCTGCCAAGCCTGCTTCCCGTGCTGGTCTCTGCACTTGCCACTTCTCTGTGAAACACTCCTCCTCCAGATCTTTGCATGAACTTCTCATGCAGGTTTTCTTTGACTACCCTTATCCGAAATGACCTGGCCCAGCTGTTATTTCTCATATCACTGCTAGCACGAGCCATACATGAAATAACTCTATTTCAGTCTGTTTCATCTTCACCCCTCCACCCAACCCAATCACAACACAAGGTGCATGAAACCAGACACACTGAGCTTTTATGGCTGCGCGGAGAACACCTGGATATCATAGGTACCCAACAGATATTTGCTAAATGCACAAATCATACTTTTGCTGTTTACTTAATTTCTTTCTTTTTGCGGGGGGCAGTACACTAAATTGACTGGGCTGAGATCAAACTTGCAATCATCCTGCCTCAGCCTCTGAGACTGCTATAATTATAGGCATGTACTAGCAGACCCAGCTTGTTTAATTTCTTTTAAAACAACCTCAAAGGTATATACGTTAATAAAGGCACAGATATCAATAAAAGGAAAAATCAATGCATTTTATAACTAGAAATTGAAAATCTGCCCTACAAATGCTATGAGTAACACTAGCTTATAAGTTCCCTGTTTATTGTATAACAAAGAATACAGATAAAATTATATTAGCCGGGGAAAGAACAGTTCTTTATCTGGTGCTGCTGGATAATTTGAAAAATTTAATTAACACTATTAAACTTGTCACAAAGGAAAAAATGCATTCACTGTTTTTTTCATACCATATTACTTAGTGACAAACTTTATGCCAAACCCTCCATTTGGAATGCCCTTTGAGAGTTAAGCTAAGTTCACCTTGACAACATCACTTCATTTGATACGCCCATGTTGGGGAGCTCTGTCCCTGGCTGATCCTCTGCCCACTGAAGAGACGCCCTGCGGGGGTCTCTGCACCCATAAGCTTCAGTCTATACCGGGTACACAAACAGGCATGTTGACCATGCCACTAAACGAGCTACAGTGTGCCCTGGTTCATACAAAAAGGGAAGGAGTTTGGCATTAGGATATTACTATGCTGTAGGGTCTAAAAGAGCACAAAAGACCAAAGACAAATTTGACTATGCTAAATCAAATGTCTACACGTACTGTCACGTCTTCACAATGTTCTCTCTGATGTAACAGGGTTACAATGCTGACCCATTTACTTTAAGCAAATTTGAAAATTCCACCCGAGCTCGAACATCTGTCACTAACGATAGTTTTGTGACACACGGAATTCATTACATCTTCTCTAGATGTTATTCTAACTCTATCCCTTATTATATGAGGAGAAATAGGTATTAGTAGCCAGAAAACATGGCCTGGTGTCTTTCATCTGTGTGAACAAAATTTAATTTAGGGCTTTCATTTGTAAAGTAGGAATAAAATCTATTCAGTGGATCATTAAGAGCAGGAAATGAGATAATACATGCAAAAATGCTTTGTAAATTATCAAATACCATTAAAACTTAGCTTGTGAACTTTAAATGAATGCCAGTCCTGAAAAGACTATCACAGAAAATTTCAGAGTAGAAAAGGACACAGATCAGATAACTTTAGACCCCAAACTTAGCACAACCGAAAGAAAGGAATATTTGTTCTTTATTTAAAGCCTAAAGTGAAATAAATTAATTCATTTAGAAAATAACCTTGCTACTTCCCATACCTAAATCAATCAAATGATAAAAGAAGGAGGACTACGTGTTTCTTACTAAATAGCAAAATTTCTGCTTTGTGATATAAAATGACTTAATTTCATGATGGCAATTGCTGGTCATAACCATGTGAAAAGTTGTCAATGAGTACCAGTGTTTCAGTCAGAATCGGCCCACGAGATCTCGTAAAGTAAGATTTAGTTTTTCACTAGCACTCTTTGAAATTAGCTTGAAAAAGTGAGTTATTTCTCAAGTGAGTATGAGTAATTTACTCATCCTCTGATGAAAATGACATGTTAGCAAATATAATTTATGCTGGCATCTAAAAGAATCCAAACCACTTTAATGTACATCAAGGAACATGAAGTCAAAGCCATGAATGAGCCAGCACCACCAGGGCATGACAGGGCTTTCCACTACAAACATTTCTTTATACTTACACCTTTTAGAGTAAACAACACTATGATAAACCCTTTCTTGTTCTGATAAGTTTTTTTTTTTTTTCTTTTCTTTTCTGGTGTTTTAAAATAGGGTCTCGCTATACTGTTCAGTCTGGCCTTGAACTCTATGTAGCCCAGGCTGGTCTGGAAATCACTGAAACCCTCTCACAGCAATCCTCCTACCTCAGCCTTCTGAGCGCTGGGATTCCTGGCATGCACCACCACATCCAGCCTGATAAGCTTTTCTTTGTAAATAGATTTATTTAGGTAAAACTGGTTTGATTTTTTTTTAAAAAATGTGGAATTGTCAGAACATTTTAAAGCTAGAGCCTGACTAACTTTGGGAAAAGACGGCTGAGCTACATGTCACTACCGTACCCTTGCTTGGAAGCTGATTAACACGTAGTATAGCCCAGCTAATCTAAAAAAAATACTTCAACAGCTGATATTTTAGCAGGGTTTTAATTAGGAAGATTCTAAATGTGTTATCTGTCCAGGCTGAATTAACATTTCTCATCTACTTCCTCTAAGTGAGATCACTCCTGTGTCTGCCTAACAGTGAAAACCTAGGGTATTTTGCATTCACACATGGTGAAGCAGCAGGGCATAGGGCAGGGCAAGTGTGCAGGCTAGAGGGACCTCTGCCAGACCCTCGGTGTACAACCCGCGGGCTCCCCAAGGGCCCCAACCACACACTATCCCCACTGTTCAGAACTGAGTGAATGTGTAATAGAACCACATCGTTTATGCTGTGTGGTAACAAAGGATCAATACTAACATCACTTCAAAAGAACAGTGCTTCTGGCCCACATCTCAGCCCTGCCTTCAGACTTAAAACTTTTTAAACAATTAATGCCGGCTGGGTGTGGTGGCACACGCCTGTAATCCCAGCACCTGGATTGAGTTTGAGGCCAGCCTGGACTACGCAGTGAGGCCCTGTTTCAAAAAACCAAATGGATATGGATATGGATATGAATCAGTTGATGCGACACTGCTGGCACATCATGCAAGAATTTAAAGACTAGTTTGTTTGTTTTTTTTAAATAGGGAACCTCCTTTCCTGCTATCACTGCAAGATGGGCCACATCGGAGACACAATTCATGTCACTCACCCCACCAGCCCCTCACGAGTGGACAGTATCTGAGGCCACTTGCGAGTCACCATGCACTGGGATCTCTGTCCTGGTGATCTGACGGGGCACCACTGGAGTAAGTCTGGGAAGCTGCCTGTAGAGAGCTCCCTGATTCAGATGCACAGCACATTTCTGGACCCACAGATTCCAACCGTATTTCTAAACTTACAATTATCAGCAAGAAACATCTTGCTCTTAAAACACTGAGTAACCGAGGCTGGGCTTCAGAAATATAACGCATGCTGGAGTATTTCAAAATAGGAAAACACCAAGAAAACACGGAGCTTAGTATGTATATTCCAAGAAAGTAAGCCGGCTATACTATGAATGCAATCGAGCATGAAACCTGGAAATGCTGAAACAGTACCACAGTCCCAGAGGAGGACGTGGAAACCTGGTTAATCATTACTTCCCAGGACCTGCTTTATGATACGCAGTAGTGACTGTAATTGTGCTGTCAACTTTGCAAAAAAAAATCCCAGTTTACTGTGTTGAGTTGGCATTGTACAGAAATTAACAGCTATATTGGTCCAGAAATGTTAAACTTAACATTTTTTCCATTTGTACAGGGGTAACACACTGTATTAGATATGTAAGGTCTCATCGATATGGGTTTCACAGAAACTAATAAAGTATTCTCTAAATAAAAAATCATTACTTCCTAAAAAGGTGGTTTGCTAGCAAAAAAGCACACAGTCCCCTGCTTCTGTGGACAATAAGCTGCTCACCAAGACACAATAACCTTACTCCAACACTAACGTACAAGCTGCGCACACACTGTCGCCTGCTCTCCTGGCCTGGCAACAATATTCTTAAAGGAACTGCCTGCTGGATTATGTAGTGACTGCTCATTTGTTTGTAAGTCACAGAGAAAGCCAGCAACACCTGGATTAATAAAAGACTGTGCACACGTTTTCACCAAAACATAAGAAAATACAATCTCTTCCTTGCCAGGTAGGTGTTCTTAAAACAGACAGCTCCTGACTTACAATGGAGCTCAACTTAACCACTGTTTTGCTTTATAACGAAAGCAATACGAATTCAGTGTAGACGGGACAGAACTGTAAATTCTGAATTCTGCTATTTCCTGGGCTGGTGATGGGTCCCACCATCCTCTCCTGAGAGGCTGGGCAGTGGCAGGGAGCACAGCCACAGCAGCAGGTCAGCCCTGTGAGGACAAGGCAAACAGTGCTCTTAGCAAACGGTGCTGAGGAAGCTTTGGTAGGTTAGATGGATTCAGTGCAATTTTGAATTCTGATATTTTCAAACTACAGTGAGCTCACAGGGACAGAAAGTCAAGCAGCTTCTGGTATCTTAAATAACAGCTACTCAAAGATTCTAAATTTGAAAATGTTTTGTGTTGTTATTACCTATAGAAAAAGAGATGCAAGAACTGCCCTTCTGGAATTTCAACCAAAACAATAAAGTTTCCATAAAATACACTTCCTCATTGCAACCAGTTCTCAAAAATAGGAGAGAGAGGGGCAGCACTGAGAGTGGTGCTTGGCCCTGGGACTCTGCCTACCTCCTTCCCGCCAGGTGACAGTCCCTCCAGGTGCTAGTCCCCAGTACTCAGCTACTCAGCGCCCCGCCAGGGCCTATCTAATCCTGATTAGCCCCGCCAGGGCCCCGCCCACCCTCCCAGCAGAACCCTCTGGGCAGGACCTGTCTTCTTGCTACAACTCTCTTCTCTTCCTCTTTAATGTTTCTCCTCACCAGGAGCCTCCACCCCTCACCCAGGGGTTCTGTGGGTCACACTGTGCTAGGGATTGACAGGAAAGATAGAAATACAATTTGAAGACACTTTCCCCACTTGGAGAGTGACATTCTAGAGGGAAACTGGAGAATTTTAAAAGCCTCCACTGAAAAGCGCAGTCTCCACTGTGTAATGCCCTCCTCAAAGTGGTGACAAAGAGGGTCTCTTTCTGCTAAGGAAGTCCAGAGAGGGGTAACACCCCAGGGTCTCCTCTCTGGATTCCCTCCCCACACACACTCTACCTGGCAGGTCTCAGAAGCTCCACTGAGTCACACTGCTCCCGGTCTGACCTTGCAGGGCAGGGGACTTTGCTGGGAGACAAGGCCTCTTCGTGACTCATCCCACGTGCACCTCAGCTCTGCCAGGGAAGCTCTGTGTACTTACCCCTGCCACCCTGGGCCACCAAACATGGTCTTTCAGTGCACAAACTGTGCAGCCATACGTGGCAGCCCAATTTCCATTAACATACTTCCCATTTTAGAGGATTACAGATCATCAGTAAAATATTCTCTGCATTTTCTACAATGGGCATACAGCCTGTTGTTAAAGACTGAGGGAAAATCTGCCATGGGAAAGATAACTAATTTCAATGCTGAAAGGCTAACACGAGACTTCCTTTAAGAAGACTCCTCTGGGTTACTCAGTGGGAAGTACTGTGTGCTCCTCCTTATTCTTAGGGCCTTGGGCTGTTTTACGATTTCATGCACTTTCCTGTCCAGAGTTATCCCCTTCCACTACCTTCTGTCCCCTCTTCTCTTGTCTTGTATGCGCTAGGCTTCGTACTAAGGGCTTTACCGGTTACTACATTTGACCCTCAGTGGGAATCTATCGGGGTATTATCATCCTTGCACCACCACGAAGAAAACCAGAACTGGATAACTTGCTCAAGGTGAAAAAAGAAAAAAACACAAAACCCAAAACACAAAGTAACATGTAGTTCTTACAGGTATAACCTGACATCCAGCCTACTCTAGCTGCAAAATCCTTAACTCTCACATATCTGGTAGCTCCCCAAGGTGGCTCTTAGGTCTCAGGCAGGAAGAGGCATTCTTGCACTCACTCTAGTGCTCTTCCCCGGGAAATACACAGAAGCAGCACCTCACAGAAGCTTTCTAGGATTAAAAGCAAGACGCATTCCCTGGGGGAGACGCTGGGCCGCTGATCACGATGGTTTGAGACACCAAAGTGAGCCTGTGTACCTCCCAGCTGCACAGTGTGCCCAGCTCTGCGGTCCTACTCCAGTCTCAGTCCGCTGCCTCTCTTTCTCTCTCAAGCTCCTTTCTCAGCTAACTGACCAGATGGGCCTGCACTGCTCCCTCATATGAAACCCTCCCGTGCTCCATGCTGCTTCTCTCATAGGCCTGGGAATGAGGCTCTGGCCTCCTCAAGCAGGATTCTTGCAGTTCTACCTTCCTTTACCACGGCTTCCCTCTGAATGGCAAGCTCTCACTCCAGATCACTGCCCTGGTGGTTCTGTCTCATTAGGCCTCAGTCCCAATGCTGCCTTCTGAGATAACTTTCTTCAGGCACGCTACCCAAAGAAGAGTCCATTGTTATTGTTTCAGGCTTGCATTTCGAAGAGCAATGAGGAAACAACCTGAAGCTTTCAAAATCACACCCCTGAGGGAGCACAAAAAGCCATTACTCTAGGCCTCTATATGGCATGCTCAAACAATTTTTTAAATTCACTAAATTCACAATCAGGGGCTTAAGAAGGAAGCAAGTCTGTAACTATATTGATAGAGTACTTCATGACATATTTTATAAAATACACTTCCCCTAACTTCAATTACAAATCAGAAAAGGTGAATCATTTTTCAATAAAAGTCAGAAAATATTCAACAACTGACAGGTATTAGCACATTCTATGCATTCGAAAGCCTATTTCTTGGAGGGGGAGATTATGTCCTCCCTGGGCAATCACCAGCCTTCAATTCAGTCCTGCTTTACTTTTTACCTTCTAGTGACTGTTTTTAAATGGTTAAGCACTTACCATAATGTGATTGAAATGCCTGCGGTTTGACAACCTGATTACAGTCGTTACACACCACCAAGTAGAAATCGTCATGGGCTGGACAGAGACCAAATATTGGCATGTCTGCAACAAAGAAACAGAGCATCACTCACTCACCGGGTCCAGACTGATGGAACCGTCTGGAAGATAGCCTTTCTAAAGGAGCTGCCTTTTTATAAAGCACACAGGGTAAGTGCCACTCCCGTTCAGGAGCATCTGAGGCGGCACACCATGGTGAGGAGGGAAATCAAAGGAGGCCAACAGAAAGACCTTCCAAAGAGTTAAAAAGAAATGCACCAAAAATTACGATGGCGTGTCACAGACAAAGCTATAAAAATACAAAGAATGGGTATATATGCACAGTAAAACTACTTCAGATGAGCTCTGCCAAAAGTTACAGGAAGGTAAAATTCACAAAGCAGTATCCCTAACATTTTAGTTGTTAGTTACCAATTCTGTTCCAGTCATCTGGTCTCTGGGTCCTATGGGCCAGTAAGAAAAGGAGCACAGACATCATTGCACAGAAAAATTGCGGGCTTACCAGCATGTAACACAAAGAACAATATTTTGAAGCTTTTTTCCAGGTCACTACAACCCCTAGTCCTTTTGCTTACATAACTGACCACTGCATAGAGTCTTCAGCATGGACTCACCATTTCACACTTTGATCCAGTTTGTTGTCAGCAGATGCATCAATTTAAAATGTAAAAGTGAAACTACACTATCTGTATACATGAAAACCAAAAGTAACTCAAGTCCCAACCATGCCCTGAATGATCATTAGAAACAATCTAGAGCCAGCCTGAGTGGTGGTGCAGCCTGTAACAGCAGCACTCTGTGGGGCTGAGGCAGAGAACCACATGTCTGAGCAATTTAGCGAGACCCTGTTGCAAAATAAATAAATAAAATCCAGGGAACAGCTGGGCTGCAATCCCAGCACCCAGGAGACTGAAGCCAGAGGACTGCAGAGTTCGAGGCCAGCTTGGGCTATATAGTCAGTTCCAGGCCAGCCTGCCCTACATTGTGAGACCCTGTCTCAAAAAACCAAAATCCAAGGAACAGAGCTAAAAGTTTAAACTTTACATATGTCAAAATTAGTGATTTAAAAAAAATATTTTACACTACTTGCACTATTTAGAATATCTGCAATAAATAGTTAGCTCCTTTCAATTCAACTAATGTTTTAGTAGACCAAATGCCATGTTTAAGGAAGGGGGAAAAAAACCCCAAGCAACCGGTTAGCATCTGCTTTATTTCACAAAGATTTTATTTTACTTTCTCTAGCTTGGGTGATCCTGATGGTTAAAAGAAAGAAAATGCCCTAAGAAGATAGCAAGTGATGATAATCTCTAAAATTTCAAATTACTGGTCTAATATCTACAATTTCCACTACACCAAATTGTAGGGATAGCTACCTATAATCTCAAAGACACCAGGATCCAACGTCCTTCTGGGATGCAGCTGCAGCACCGCTGAGGAGTTTCTACTGCTACTACCTCATTCTGTCCTAACCACAGCCTGCACAGTCACCTCTGTCTATACTCCAGCAAAGAGAAAACTGACTCACAAGGAGATGAAGTGTTTTGTCTAAGGTCAGCAGGTGGGATTCTATTCTGATGCATTCATGATGCCTTGGGTTGGCCCTCCTGGAAGAGAAGACATTCCACCCAGACTACAACTCTGGTGAACTGCTCTAACTGCATAAAACAATTAGATAACCGAAGTAGCTTCTGGTAGATTTCTTATTCCTATGAGTAAGCTTAATTATTTAATAAATAGTAAGAGCCAAGCGATGTGCTATTTTCCTTGAAAGCATGCCCACACTGACCTAAATACAGGACGTGTGGAGAAGGGGAAGGGGAAAGGTTATATTCCATGCAACAGTAGGCATAAAATAAGCCATTTCCTATGGCAGCTATTTTTTGTTTTCTTTTCTTTTTGGTGCTGGGGATCGAAATCGGGACCTTGAGCTTGCAAAGCAGGAAGCAGAACCACTGAGCGAAATCCCTGATCCATGGCGGCTGTTTTTTGACATGACATTTCATTCTCAAAAATAAAAACTTAGAGTAATTTATCCCAAGTTCCATTATATCTCTGTGCTAAATGTCTACAGAATTATTCAAAAGGAAAAATCCAATATAAAAGGTGGTGTTACATCTGTAATTTACAGTTAAAGTACATGTCTATAAATACTCAATAACCAATTCCATTAATAAAATTAAACTCAAATCAGTTTTATTAAAGAACAGTTAAAACCACTTTAAATATATACTCTTCATTCAGTTTCAGTCCTCTAGGATATGCTGGTTTGTGTAGTTCCTTACAGTCCTCAATGACAAGCTAGACTGTTTGAAATGTATCACTTTATCAGATATCAGATAGTTCTGGGGACTAGATCACTCCTTTAAAATAAGGCAATTAAAAAAATGAAGTGTACAGCTCTTTTGAAGTAATAGGAGTCCGAATTTGGTGCTTACATAAAAAACTCTTCTTTTTTTGCTCTAGTTCCTCTGATACTTTTGTGAGACAGTAAAACTAAAAGGATAAGGGACATTCTATTCTGTAAGGGGCTAGGGATCTAAACTTCTATCTCCTCAATGACTTAAGATCACTTGCAATTGATAACAATCACAAGGACAACCAGCTGACATTTGAGAATACTACCTGCCAAGTCCTGTGCCACTTTTCTTTCAGTTGATTTTTATTATGATGATTACTAACACACATCAGGTGTACAAATCAATGGGGTAAGCTGCGAGGTTTCATGTCTCTCCTCCCTTCTATGCTCACCCTTTTCCCACTGCCATAACCATACCTAAAAGTTCAGTTCTTAGTCTCTCATTAGTGCATTGCATCTTCCTAAACTGCACATGTGTACATGTGTAATACATACACACACACAGTGGAAGGAAACATGGCATACTTAAATCTAGTTCATGTTATCCTATGAAACTGAGTCCCTGGTATGAAAATCTAAAGCAACTTTAATTTTAGCTTTAGCTTTCTACATTCTTTACTTTCAGATATGTGAATTTGGAAACAAGCTAGAGGACACAAAATAATTTAAATAAAATGTCTTGTGCAAAGTAAAAGAAGAGTTCTATATCCCTTTCCTGCACTGGGACATTCCAGGGAGCTTACCAACAGGAGCAGAGGGTGGAATATCGTGGCAACAAAAGAAATGAAATACAAAGACCCAAGTTCAATCCCTGGTACCCCCCCAAAAAATTCCTAAAGCATAAATTCAAAATCAGCCCACCCATACATAGATTAACATATGACACTTAACCCAAATGCAGAAAAAAGTTAGATTTATATAAGAAAAAATGCTGACTTAAAAAAATGAAGTCATTATTGAATATAAAGTTTACCAAATGCAATTTAACTGTGTATTTGGAAATAATGAAACATTTTAGAGGTATACTTAAGTTTTACACAATCAGAACTAATGTGAGTGAACTGGCTTTACTATGCATAGTAAAGCACTCCAGCTCTTCCTCAGGACTTGGGCCAGCCCTGTCCTAATAAGTGAATGGCCAAGGTGTGCTCTGGCGAGGCCTGGCCAGCATCCCGGGAAGTACTGGGTCTCACCACGAGAACATATGAGCACATACATGGACAAACTCCACAGTCCCATGAGAATGAAAGCACCCTGCCAAAGACCAGAGCGCCAACGGTGACGAATGTACTCAGTTAGATATGATGTCGTATCTCCATTTTGAAGACTGAGTGTTGTAGCAAACCGCTGAACCTTTGCAGGGTCTCCAGTGCCTCTCTTCTCCCACACATCTCAAACTCCTACATGCCAATGATGCCTATGTTTCTGTCCTTAGCCCAGACTGCTCCCAAGCTCTGCCTGGACTCATGTAGCCGAGTGCCTGCTGGACAGTGCCATCTGGAAGTACTACATACTCTGCACGTGTCCAGAAGAACATCGCCGTGGACCCTGCTCTGTTTCCAACAACCTTCCCTTCTGAGTACACGACACTACTCATTCCTCAGCACAGAACCGAAAACTGCAGCTTGCACCTCTGACTGCTGACCCTCCTCACATCCAGGCCACTACCAGTTCCAGTCAGCTCCATTCGAAACCCTGTCTGCTCCTTCCCATCGCCCTGAGCCTGACGGCAGTGCCCGACACCAGCACTCCTCCTCAGGCCCTGGAAGAGGTCTCCTAAGTGGTCTACAGTCTCCTCCACAGACGACCAGAGTGATTCCTTGAAAGCTGCTACCAGGTCCCATCTCCGGGGACATCTCCAGAGGCATCTTCAAATAAAACCTCGGCCCTGAGCACCCCTCAGGGTGGGCATTGGATCCCTCCCACTCTCCTCCTCTCGTTGTTTCACTGTCCTTCAGGCACACAGATCTTCCTACCCGACCCAGAAATCGCCTTCCCAGTGGGCTCTGCCCTTCTCTTCCTAAGATGCCTGGCACCTCCTCACAAACCGGGTCTCAGATCTGCTGTCCCCTCTTCACAGGCTGCTCGCTCTCCCTCCCCAGCCAGCCATTCTGTATCCATGGGACTTTAAGCAGAGTGGCTCAAAAGTGGGCCATGCTCTCTCTCTGACAGACCTGACTCGGGCAAGTTTTATAACTTCTCTGAACTTCATTTCTGTGGGTGTCAAATACTGATGATCATGGTGCTTCCTTCCCTGGGCACTCCACGGGGTAGAAAAATGCAGTCTCAGAAGAGGAGGTGGCTCTCAGAAGGTATACTCAATATTCTCCCACAACCCGTGAGACACAAGACATGCACTTCGTGGCACTGGTCGGGAAACTAACACACACAGGCACTGGGTTTCACAAGCCAGTACAGGGCACAGCCAAGATCTGGATCCAGGTCTGCTGGACTTACAGGCCCAGAAGACTTCCAGTATTCTGAATCAGCCTCCTCAGGCCATGCTCAGGGCCACTGCCTGAGGGCAGGGCCTGCTGACCTGCTGACTGCACAGGTCTCTTAACAGGCCAGAGCTCGCCCTCCTCTACCCTCCCCACTCTGTGGCTGCCAGATCCAAGCCCCTAAAGCCACTTCTCTGCTTAAAGACCCCTTTGGCTCCCTAACCTCCCAGGAAAGCCAGGCACACCCAGCCAGCAGCAACCTGGACAGTCAAGCTCTCTGCAAAGGCATTCTTAGAATTCCTAAAACTTGCCTCATTTCCCCAGAATCCTTCCTTTGGGTTAGAACAGTTCTGGGGCATGGCAAACTCCCCACTTCTCTTTCTGGAACTCCTACCACTCACCAAGAACTGGCTCCGAAGCCCTCTCTGCTGAGGTTCCTACTTAAACCACTTCTACCTCCATTATAGTCCTTCACATACTGATTTTTAAAAAAAAGAGTTTAAAAATAACTACTTAGTGTGTTGTGCCATGTACCCCAACTCCTTTTTTATGAGTGCACGTTACTGATACAGAATGGTGAGGCTTATTTGGGAATGGTCTATACACTAACATACCTTGAATCATCTTCTCCCCTCCGCTCATGTCATGATTTAGGAATGAAATGAAAGCCTCTGCAGACTCACTTGGGAGAGATACGTTGCCCTGTGCAGCCCAGGCCCAGAGAAGAAAGCTCTTACTGTACTTGTGGTGATGGCATCTGAACTTTACTGCAGCTTCTACTTCCTCTGAGGATAAAACCTGAGGCCCCTGACCTGGCCCTGTCAGGAACTCACTTCTCAGGGACCTTCCCATGGCTTGCTACTCTACTCATCTAGTCTTAGCCTCAACTCACTTCCCAGGAGACCTGCGGGCCACACGGGGCCCTGCTTCGTGCTCTCAGACAGACTAACCTGCCACATGCTATAGGCACCATTCCCCATTTTAACTGCATCCAGCTATGTGCGCCTCCAACTCCTCTGGAGGCAACACTCCACATCTGTCCTGGTCTTAGCTCTAGTGACAGTGACCAGTGGTGTCCAGTCTGGCTGAGAGAGCAGCAATGACTAAATATGACGTGATGGACAATAATCGAAATATTAGGTTATGCCTTATGCTCTCATGTCAGAAGGTCATGACAATCCCTATGTGATCTGGTGACATGTGGTCGTTAGCTGGAACCAAGTAAACCACTCAGTGAGACTGAAGCTCAAGTTCAGGAGTCTTCCTTAAACACATGGTCCCACACCAGTCAGTTTCAGGTACAATTTCACACTGCACACTGGGGAAATTGTTTGTTTGTTTGAGTTTCTGAAAATGGATATCAATGTATAGCCCAGGCTGCCTCAAACTTGCACTGATCCTCCTGCCTCAGCCTCAGGAGTGCTGGGATTATAGGTGTGTACCTCCATGCCCAGCAGAAATACTTTGCTAGTATATCCAGTGCAGTTGTGAAGAGCAGTCTCGTATTTGGACTCTTAACTCCTACTCTTCTTATAGGCTGTGTGAGCATGGGTAAATGAGTTATCCATTTGAACCCACTGCCTTGACTATAAAATACAGGGAGCACTCAGTGCTGAGCACAAAGCAAACAATACACGTCAGCTAAAGGAATAAAACCACCAAAACGCACGTGTCAGCAATGCTTGTTTCAAGGGCCCATCTCTTTCACTAAGGAAACCCACAGGACATTAATGCACACACCGAGGCGCAACTGACCACTGTATAAAGTGAGCGGACTCCCAGCAGCCTGCTGCTGTCACTGACCACACAGGGCAGCAGCAGGGACGACAAGCTGGGGCTCCAACCATGGGGGCCAGGAGGTCTGCCTCACAAGCTGGGGAGAACCCAAGCAAGGAAGCTGCAGGAGTGAAGATCAACTTGGGGTGGAGGAGAGTCCCCAAAGGCGGACTCGGAAGTCAGAATGAGGCAGAAGAGCCTGCGCAATGAAGATGAGGAAAGGTGGACTGAAGACAGAGCCAGGAGGAGCCTGCAGATGCAACAGTGAGGCAGAGGGAGGAATGTACAAGTGGCTCTGCAGCTTCTCCCCTCCTCACTGCAGCTACCGTCCATGTGGAACAGAGGACTCCATTTCCTGCGGCCACAGAGCACAGGGTTAAAGGTGCAGCCTCTGCAGCAGACTGGCTGTGTGCACGGCTGAGCCCTACCACTTACTGTCCTCTATACACGCCTGAGGCGCGGTACCTACCTCAGAGGTCACCGGAAGACTACCAGAAAACACGTGGAAAGCTGGGGACAGCGCATGCATCACAGTAAGATCTTCCCCATGTCATGCTTCAGTCTTTGAGCTCAAAGTGGTAGGGCTTTCCTGAGCTCTCTCCACTCCCCTGCCCGCACCTTGCTCCTCCCTCTCTTCAGGCTCCAGGGTGATGCTTGAAAGTCACAGATGTCACTTGGTCCAATGAAACCTTCCAGTGGCGTCAGCATGAAAACCAGGGCTTACAAGGCTCTGCCTGATGCCTGCAACCTTAGGACACAGTGATCGTCTACTCTTCACTCAGAAATCCTGACCGTGACAAAAACATCAACCTTCAGGCCTTTGCTAACCCTGCTTGCTTGGTACAGAAGGCTCTGCCTGGCTGGCTCCTGGCCTTGGCTGGAATTTCCGAGAGACTGCAGCGACCCGTCCATGTAAGGTGGGCCCTATCTTTCCAGACAGTCCTCTCCCACTGCTCACTTGCTACTTGTGTTCTTGCTCTCGCATGACTACGTCTGCTCAGGGAGGTAGGGCCACACTGCCTAGCATGTACAGAAGGACTTGGAGAACAGCCTCTGCAATCGGACTGCTGGAGTCTGATTTCCAAGCCTATCACTCACAAGGTCTGTGACCTCAAAGAAGGTACTGTGTGTGCAGGGCTACAACAGTGACCAACAGGACAGAGCACACATCAGGCTGTCTCAAGGGTCTTATGCTACTCCTCAGTGTACTGTCAGCAAATTCTTACCTCTAAAGTCAGATGCTCAGCCTTCGGCTCCACGTGGCCTAATGAAGTGCCTGCTCAAATCCTCTCAGAATCTCACCTGCATGCGTGTGTGCAACCTGTAGTGGAGTGTGAGCTCTATGAGTCCAGTTACCTGGCTTTCGCCTCTAGGCACACAATGGCTGCATCTGAGAATCCATGAAAACAATGGAACCTTAGCTGACTGCTGGGGTGAATGAGATAATTCGCACAGAATGCTTAGCTTTGCATCTGTCTAAACACAGTAAGCAGAGTGTGCATCAGGGCTCCATGAAGAATGCTGTTCATTGTTATCCTTACTACGACTGTGCTTACTAGACATAATCGTATCAACTCAATTAAAATTACCAGTCCTTTTGTTCAAAGGCAGCCAACACTATGTCTACCAGGTATCTTCTATTAATAGATGCAGAAAACCCGTTTCCCTTACAACTAGGAACAACATTAAGAATGGGTAGCACTGGCTTTTCATCTATCCTTATGTTTTTAAGTGATTAACCTTCTACAGACCATATTCAATTTAAAATAGCTAAAACTGTATTAGGTATATTCCCTAACCATAAAAGAACAAAACTAGAAATCAGTAGAAGATAACAAAAAAGATCCATGAACACCTGGAATCAACACACTTCAAATAACCATTAGTCAAACAGAAAGTCCCAAGAGAAATGAAATGCACTGAAATTGAATGAAAATTAAAATATAACAAAAATTCGTGGGATGTACCAAAAGCAGTGCTGAGAGGGAAATTTGTAGCACTAAATGCTTACAATAAAGAGGAAAAGTTTCAAAGTAGCAATTTCATAACTTAAGGGAAAATTAAACCTATGGCAATCAGAACAAAAAAAATAATAGTGCAGAAATAAAGTTTTTTTAAATTCAAAGGAAAATCAATGAGACAAAAAGAAGTTCTTTGGAAAGATCAACAAAATTGACAAACCTCATGCAAGACTGTTTAGTCCAAGGATACAAGGCTAATCAATATTTGAAAACTAACTAATGTAATACGAGATATTAACAGGCTAAAGAGAAACAGCATGAACCTATCAATGGATACAGAAAAGAATGAAATTCAGTAACCACTCATACAAAAGAAGGGAGGTAGGGCGGGAAGGGAACAGAAGGCATGTGTGTGGGGGAGGGGGGTAACTGGAAAGACAGCACTCAATTTGAGAGCATATTTACAAGAAAACCTACAGCTAGCACACTTCATGACAGATAAATGCTTTATCTTCTGAGATCAGCAACAAGACAACAATATCCACTCTTAACACAGCTATTAAGCATTGTAGCAAAAATTCTAGCCAGAGGTATAAAGTAATAGCCAGCCATGGTAGTACATGACTGTCATCCCAGCATTTAGGAGGTTGAGGCAGGAAGACTGCCATGAGTCTGAGACCACCCTGGGCTACACAGTGAGGCCCTGTCTGAAACAAACAAAAAGAAATAAAAAAAATATAAACTGAAGGAAGAAATACACTTGTCTCTTTTTGAAGGTGCCATCATGATCCATGTTAGAAAGTTCCTAAAGATTCACAAAAATTTCTCCTGGAACGCAAGTACAGCATGATCAAAAGATACAAGAGCAACAATCAAAAAAATCAACTGACCTAGCCAGGTGCACTGGTGTAAGCCTGTATTTGCAGTTGCTTAGGAGCCATGGAGTTTGAGGCCAGCCTGGGCAACATAGAGACCCTCACCTCCCCTGCAGATCAAATGTCCATCTATACACCAGCAAAGAGCACAGGAAAGGAGAAATTAACTGGCCAGCCTTCATTTGACACAGCACACAAAGGTGTCTGCTTTCTGAAACAGCTAAGCATTATTCAGCAGCCACGTGTCCGTGATGAATGTAGTGAACAAGAGAGCTGTGCCTTTCACAAGTACAGTAAAGGGGTGTCCTAAAGTGTAATTAGTTCATAGTAAAGTAATCTGTAAACATTCCTACTAGAAGCATGCTCCAGAAAGTGCAGGGACAAGCTAATAAAATGTACGGTGAGTGCCTTGAGTCTGGCTCAGGTTCAGAAGGAAACATTCTTTAGCTTCTCCTACCCTAAGGTATACTCAGTTCTATATTCATCTTCAGAATAAGCCTTGCTGCCTCAAGTAAGGCTCATGGGCCTGCAGCTCCAATATCACCTGGAATTGGCTGTATTCACAGCATCTAGTTGGCTCAATCCAGACCTACCAAATCAGAACCAATTTACATTCAGGACTGAGAAGCATTAAAGACAACATCATACAACCCAAACTAAAAATTATATTACCCATTTGGAAAAATGATTCATTACCGCAGTAATCTACACTTTTTTTTTTTCCAATTTACCATCTATCAGAGTATCGACTAGGTGCCAATGGTAAACTGACTTTGTGTTCTGGGATGAATTCTATCATTATTATAGCACATAGCCTTTTTTCTATGTTGCTGGATTTGGTTTGCTGGTACTGTGAAGAGCTCTGTCTGTATTCAGGTGTGACCATTAGTCCTAATACATCACCTTTGTTGGATTAAGAAACGTCTAGCAGAGTGGTAAAGCACATCCAGGTGGTTTGTTATGGGTACTTCCCTGGTATGTGTGGATAGGTCATGGATGGTCTCTCGTCCCTTCCTCTCTGGCACCATTCTCCTGCACTACTTCCTGGCCACAATGAACGACGAAGGTTGCTCCACCATGTTCCTGTCTTGAAACCAGCTGGCCATGGACTGAATCCCATGAGCAAATGAAACCTCTCCTACTTTGTCACAGTGACAGGAAAGTGGACTAATTCAGAAGGGGTACTGGTCCTTTGGTTTTCCGTTTTTGCAATCTCATCCAGTTTTAACATCAAGACAACTGCATTTATGGAATCAGTTGAGAAGTGTTTTTCCCTTTTCTACTTTTCAGAAAAGTCTATGGAGGATTGACTGGTATCAATTCTTCATACTTTTTTTTTTTTGGTACCAGGGATCGAACTCAGGACCTTATGCTTGCAAGGCAGGTGGCTGAACCACAGAGCTAAATCCCCGGCCCTCTTCATACATTTTTAAGATTTTACTAATAATGGGACTTGTGCATAAATGTCTGCTTACACTCAAGTGAATTAGTTTTCCCCAAAGGCAGCTTTATTTAAATAGAAGTGACAATAAAAATAAAGATAAATCTTCCCTGAGCCTAAAAACTCGTGTTGCGCTCATACACATCTGTCAGTTTAATGTTCTCACTGATGCTTGTGAAAACAAATCAGTCAGCTTCTTTCACTCCTCCACCCATTCCACAAATACTCCAGCGGCTCCCAGTTGATGGCTCTCGGTCAGACCCAGAGGAGGACGTCTGGGAAAAGGCCAGCGGAGGTCCCTGAACCATCTGTTGTTCTTCTAGCGTAATGCTGACTTTTCTGAATACTGGACTACAACGTTTTAGTTCTGCATTCATTTTCTTACTTTATGCATGAAGCCCCCCCCCCCCCCCCCCCTCCACCCCCCCCGCTCTTTCTGTGGTCTGGAATGGGGGAGAGGTTTGTGAGGGAACACTGAAGGGAGCAAAGAGGAATATAAATTGTTGGTTAACTAATTCTAATCCTAATCTTTTAAGATTACAAAGTTGTTGTTTTTTGGTTTTGTCTTGTTTCTTGCCTTTGTCCCATTTAAACACAGTAGGGGCAGTTTATTTCCATTAGGAAATACATAAACTCCAGATTTGTTCTGACTGTTGGCTTACTAGCTCCTTTCTTTTTCAAGAACTGGAAAACCAGCCAGGTATGGAGATGCATACCTCTAATCCCAGCACTCCGGGAGCCTGACGTGGGAGCCTGATGTAGAACCTTTCAAGATCAAGCCCAGCCTGGGCAACGTAGCAACATAGTGGACAACTGTCTCAAAAACTGTTTTTGAAGGGTTTAAGGATGGAGCTCAGTGGAAAGGGCCTAGATCCATTCAGTCCATAGAATCACAATAAGTAAAAATACAGCACAGAACATATCTCAATGAGAAGGCAATGCAACAAAAACCTAGAAGATTTATGGGCAATAAGTTCATAGAAAGTTCTACACATTCTCTAACCACAGTTTTATTTCTTCAGACTTCACAGTTTCATTCTTTGTCCTTCAGGGTAAACTGGTCAACACACCTGAACAAGGTGCTCAAAGCTCACTTACCACAGCTATATGTAAACAGATGTGGCTGGCTGATAACACCCTGAGCAGTGGCCATTCCAACTAATGTCTCAATTTAAACACCCATTTCTCCCGATTTGTTTTGTTTTGTTTGTAGTGCTTCTAAAGGAAAGGGTTTAAAACACAACATAGTAACAACAACCACTGTGGCCAACAGTTATTGAGTGCTTAATGGTCCAGACAGCCCGCTGAGTGCTTTACAAGATTTATGTTGCGCAATCCTCACAACTCTGGTACAGGCACACTTCTTTTTTTTTTTTTTTTTTTT